>NC_137088.1:23276100-23469168 GCF_951640355.1 Cnephaeus nilssonii | reverse complement strand
ACAGTGGCATGGGATACATAAATTACAGCCCAGCAACATGAGTTTCAAGGAGGAAAGTTAATGCCTGATTTTGAAGGTGGAGAGTGACCGCTGAAGGCAAGACTTAAGGACCAAGCCGGGTGCCCATAACTCCTTTGGAGCCTCGGCGTCTTCCCAAACCACCACATCCTCCCCTAGGTGCTCTCCTAGCACACAGTTAGTGAAGCCATGGGCAGCCAGGAAGCATGGAGGTCTTCAGGGCTGGCCAGCCTGTCTTCCCCCTGGATTCTCCCAAAGGAACTTCCATTGCTCATAAGAGAGGGTAGAGGGAATGGTCACAAAGGTGACAACTAGGCCAACCCAGGGCAAAACTTCAAAATAAGCAAAGGGTTTTAGAAACCCACGCTGTCTCCCCGCATCCCCACCACCTTCTGTGCCCATCACCCATCCTGCTTCCAGATTCCCCAGTTAGCTGTCCTACTAATAGTAATTTTCCTTATGGAATGCAGTTTCTTTGTATCACCCCAATATGGAATCTTTGGGGGGTCTAGCTCAGGAATATGCATTTGCATGAGCACAGCAGGCCCTCTCCTGGTTCATGCTCATCTGGGAGCTCTTTGCCCTTAAAGGGAACAAGTAATTGTTCAGACTCAGACATGCACTCGCTTGCGTGATTGATTGGTAGTGGGGCCACTAAAGAGTTAGGGACAGGCTTGGGAACTCACTGATTGACTTGTCTCTCTCCTTTACCCTCCCTATTCACATACTTCTCCCAGCAATGGAACATGGATGCCTGCAATGTTAGAATAGGAAGAAGTTGATTGTGAAGGTCCGATGTAGGTGTGGTGAGTATGAGATCATAGGAGGATGGTGTCTTAGTCCGTGCTAGTTGCTATAGCAAAATACTATAGACTGGATAGCTTATAAACAGAAATTTATTTCTCACAGGTCTGGAGGCTGGGAAGTCCAAGGTCATGGTGCCAGGAGGTTTGCTGTTGTGGCTTGTGAGGGTCCACTTCCTAGTTCAGAGACGGCACCATCTCGCCGTGTCCTCCTTGGTGGAAGGTGCTAGGGAGCTCTCTGGGCTCCCTTTACAAGAATGCTAACCCATTCATGAGGGCACCACCCTCTTGACCTAAGCACCTCCCAAAGCCCCACCTCCTAATACCATCACATTCAGCATTAGGATTGTAACATGTGAATTGGGGGTGGGGGGAGTCACACAAACATTCAGAACATAGCAGGTGGTCAAATGGAAATAGCTAATAAGTTGTTGAGGCAACTATAATGAAGCTTGGGATGGATTCAGGCTTACAGACAGAGATAGAATTGGTGTCATCCAAATGAAAACTCACTTGATTGGATGAGTTCTCCAAGGAGGAAAGGGTTGGAGGAACTAGAGAAAATCCTGGGATATGATTATGAGTCTACTAGAGGCCGAGTGCACGAATTCGTGCATGGGTGGGGTCCCTCAGCCTGGCCAGCCCGGCGGAGCCAACTGGTGGGGAGGGACCACGGGAGGTTGGCTGGCTGGCCCGTCCCCAATCGGGGCCAGGCCGGCCAGAGGGAGAGGGGCCACAGGAAGTTGGTCAGCCCAGGGAGGGACCATGGGAGGTTGGCCAGCTAGGGGGAGGGACTGGGGAAGCAGTCATTACCTTCTAACCTGCCCTGTAGTTTACCTGCATCTGTTGCTTATCGAGCATCTACTTCCAAATAGAATGTCAGCTCTTTAAGGGCAGGGATCTGAGTTTACGCATAACGTGTCCCACATGCCAGGAAAGCTAGCCTGGCACAAAGCTGGCACTCAGTAAATATAGTTTGAATTGAATTGAACATCGAATGCTGCATTTATTTATTCATTCATTCATTCATTCACCAGACATTTATTAGGTCCTTACTCTCAGTCTGACGGAAGCCGGGGACTTCACTTCCCTGCCCTTGCGGGGGGGGGGGGGGGGGGGCGTGGGTGGAGGGGGGAGGTGAGCATGTGGGAGACTCTCACCGCTCAGGGTGCCATCCAGTCGTGACCCATGCTAGTAGCAGCTGTGATAAAGAGCAGCAATGAGGTCGGAGGTGCAGGCAAGGGAACAGCACAAACCCAGAAGCTTTAACATGACATTGAGCCAGCAGCCGTGTGTATTAGTCTGCTTGTAAAGAATTTTGGTGGCAGAACTGTCACAAGCAAAGTCTCAAAAAAAAGAAAAACTGAGAAAATTGTTAACAATACATACCAGAAAGGGCTAATATCCCTAACGTGTAAGAAACTCCAAAAATCAGTAAGCTAAAGGCCAACAACCCCAATGTTCGTTTTCTTTGCAAAGAATAGGAACACAGTTCATGATAAGGAAATTCAAAACACTCTAAACAAAATGAAAAGATGTTCAGCCTCATTTTAAAAGATGCAAACCTGTCCCATGTATGGGAAATAAATACAATTATGAACAAAAAGCCTCAATTGCTGCCTTCATGAAGCTGAAATCTAGTTGTGGGAGATTTAAAAAAAAATACAGAGAAGTGTATCGGACAGCGATGAGTGTTTTGAAAACAGTGAGGCAGATAAGGAGATAGGGTGCCAGAATGGGCCTCTTAAATGAAGTGCTCCACAAAGACCTCCGTGAACCAGTGACATTTGTGCTGAGATGTGATCGGAGGTGGAGAGCAAGCTTTTCAAACATCTGGAAAGGGCTTGTCCCGGGAAGAGGGGCCACCGAGGCGAGGCCTTGCGGTGAGAGCGCTTGGTGTGCAGGGGGAACCTGCAGGCCAGTGAGGCTGCGGTGCTGTGAGGAGGGGAGGGCCAGGTGGCCAGGGAGGCCAGACCCTGGTGAGGACCTGTGCTCAGGAAGATGAGACGGTCTGAGCAGAGGAGTGGCTACGCCAGCATGGGGTCTGGGCAAGTGCAGATGCTGGAAGACCCCGCAGGAGTCTTGTACTACACCTCCCTGACCCCGAACAATGACTGCAGCTTGGGTGATTGATCAGAAGCTGAGTAAATGAAGTATTTCAAGGAGATGCCTTTTTTGAGCATTTTTTCATGCATCAGTTCCAAACATTTGACTCAAGGACCCCAAAGCCCCAGCACACACAGGTCATGACGGGTTGGTGAGAATATGGGAGAAACCGACACTGGCACATAGCTGTACTTTGGGTTCACACCCAGGGAAGGCCATATGGCAGTAAGTTTCAGAATTGCACATGATAGACACTTTGAAATAGCAATTCCATTTTTCAGAGTTTATGCAGATATGATCATGTACTTGGGGAAAGACATGTACAGGATTCCCTGTAACACTTAGAACAACCTAAATGTTCAGTAGGAGGCCCTTGTTAAATACATTATGACAGATGCATAGAATGGAACATTACGCTACCATAAAAGAATGAAATACAGGGTAGGGCAAAAGTAGGTTTACAGTTGTTCATATGGAAAATAATACAATAATTAATAATAATACAAGAATAAGCTCTGTGTTTCACATACTCACAATTACAAACCTATTTTGGCCCCACCCTGTATATATATATTCACCTACACACAACGTATATACAGATACATGGCAGATCTTTAGTATTCATACAAGTAAAAAGTATATAAATATACAGTAAACATGTATATCTTGTGTGTATACGTAAGATGTAGTTTTAAAAGGCAAGGCAAACAGTGTGTGCTCTTTACTAGTTTTTGGTGTAAGAGGTGAGAGAACGGAGCCCTGGGTGCGTGCTTGTCAGTACCTCCCTCTCTGAAAGGATATGTAAGAGGGAATAATGGTTGCCGGACCGGAGGGGAGCAAGAAGACGGAGAGATAGGGAAGAGAAAGATAATTAAAATAAAAGTATACCCGTTTCTACTTTTCAAAGTATTGAGCCACATGATTATACTGTCTTCGTAAAGTAAGAAGAAGTGTAAAAAGAAAGGGAGATGAGGAACAGTGAGGTCATGAGAGTCTTGGTGATGGTGGCCATGCCCAACTGGCCGAGGAGGAGTCGATTTAACAGTGTAACGGGGGTGAAGAAGCCTTTTTATTTCTCAGTGAAATGAAGTGAGGAGGGTCCTGCAAAACTCTTCCTCTGTGATCAGGTGAGTCACGTGGCCCTGTGCTTGGAATGGTGGCGTGGTGATTAGATACCACAAAAGACCACAAGTCATGCAGCTTCTTCTTACCTAGACTTACCCAGGTGGAACCTGCTGGCAGAGCAAGAAGAACATTCTCCCTATAATCCATTCACAGTTACACTGCTGTGGCTGTGGTGTCTCGGGGAGCGTGCCATCCATCTGGGTTTCGTGGATATATTTAAGAGACCTGGTTTATCTCTTCCACCTCATGTGGAACGGGATTGAACAGCTCAAAATCCATCTTAAAATAGTTTGGTTTGTGTTAATGCCAAGATTGTTTGGGAAGAAGGCCAAGAAAAAGAGACTACCAACTGGAACTATATGCAAACTAATTAGGCATTTCCATGTTCCATGGGATTATGGTATAAACACCCACGTTTCCGCGGCACCCCAAACTTCAACCACTGGCATTCTGGGGCAAAGGATAATTTACAGAGGATGAATACTTTAACAAGGACTTATGTAAATTAGTTGGAAAATGATGAGATATCCATATTTTGTTTTCAAGATACTTTGATGTTGTGCCACAAGACACATGCAGACCATGTTATATTGCGGTACTTTCGATACTGTTGATAAACTGACCTCTTGAATGAGATCCCAAATAGACCTGTGTTATATTTCATTCTCCAGGAACTAGCTCACTACACCAATTAGGGACATTTGAAATAAATTAAAATTTTAAATATATATTATGAGTATATTTAAAAATTATACTTCTAAAAATTTTTAGCCAAATGCTACATGGTATATTTTAGGTTCATATCATTTATATTGGTAGAGAAAATCCCAACCAGAATGTTTGAAAGGTTATCTGCTTTATGTTTGGCAAGAATAAATGGCATCCGTTTCAATTGAAGAGGAAATGATGCCATGTTTCTGACTGAAACCCCCTTCCCTTCAAAGCAAAAGCCTCTCTCATATCTTAGTATTATATAGGTCATATGTTTTTTGTTTATTGTTGACAGTATTACAGATCTCCCATTTTTCCCCCTTTACCACCCTCAACACAGCCCCACCCGCCCAGGCCTTCACCATACTATTGCATAGGAGTTCTTTGGTTAATCTCTTCCCATCCTCCTCACCCCCTCCCCTCTGAGATCTGTCAGTCTGTTCCATGCATCTCTGCCTCTTGACCTATTTTGTTTGTCAGTTTATTTTGTTCATTAGATTCCACATATAAGTGAGATCATGTGATACTTGTCTTTTTCTGATTGGCTTATTTTGCTTAGCATAATAATCTCCAGGTCCATTCATGCTGTCCCAAAGGGTAAGAAGTTCTTCCTTTTTATATCTGTACTAGAGGCCCGATGCACAAAATTCATGCAAGGGTAGGCCTTCCTTCCCACCCGGGACCGGGCTTCCCCTGGCTGCCGGCAGCCGGCCCCACCCTCTGCCCACACCCACCTTGGCCTGGTGCTACCTGCGTCTGCCGCCACCCCCCTTTTTTCACCCCCCAATTGATCGCCCTGCTCGTCGGTGGCCTGGCCCTCCCTCTGCAGGGTGATCATGGCGCGATGGTGGGGGCCCCCCCGACCAATCACATTGCACCCGCCTTGGCTGGCCTAGCGCCAGTGCATGTCATAGCATGGTCGTCCAGACAGTCGTTCTGCCGTTCGGTCGATTTGCATATTACGCTTGTATTATTATAGATCGTATTCCATTGTGTAAATGTACCATAGCTTTTTTATTCACTCGTCTACTAATGGGCACAGGCTGTCTGAACACAGGGGTGCATATATTCATCCTGATTGGTGTTCCGGGAGGCTTAGAATATATTTGCAGAAGTGGGATAACTGGGTCAAATTGCATTTTTAATTTTTTGAGGAAACTCCATACTGTTTTGTATAGTAGCTGCACCAGCACTTGTTGTTTGTTGATTTACTGATGGTAGCCATTCTGGCAGGTGTGAGGTGATACTTCATTGTAGTTTTTAAAAATATATATTTTTATTGATTTCAGAGAGGAAGGGAGAAGGAGAGAGAGATAGAAATATCAATGATGAGAGAGAATCATTGATCAGCTACCTCCTGCACACCCCACACTAGGGATCGAGCCTGCAACCCAGGCATGGACCCTGACCGGGAATGGAACCATGACCTCCTGGTTCATAGGTCAATGTTCAACCACTGAACCATGCCGGCCAGGCCCTCATTATACTTTTTGTTACTGTTCTAAAATCTTTATTATTACAGATGTCCCCTTTTCCCCCCATTGTCTACCTCTACCTGGTTCCCTCCCCACCCCAGGTCTTCACCACCCTACTGTCTATATGTAAGATCTTTGGGTCCCCCAAAGCCACCCGGTGCTGGGAGTCCAGGTAAATTCACGCGCCAGCCCTTTAAGTGGAACACCGGGGTCTCTTAGCCACAATCCCCGCTGGTTTTTACTGCCCCAAATTACAGGGACTTCTCTCCCCAGCTCTGGAACCCTGGGCTGGGGGTCTGGTGTGGGGCTGAGATCCCTTGCTCCTCCAGGCGGCCTCTGCAGAAACGATCTCCTTCCCAATTAAAAAATGGCACACGTGGGTGTCAGACCAGCCTGTTCCATGCCTCCCCCCTCCTACCAGTCTCAGTGTGCTTTCTTCTCTGCTTCTCTAGTTGTAGGATTTCCATTCAGTCAACTTTCAGGCTGAATGATGGTTGTTCTGTATTTTGGTTGTAATTTTGAAGTGGTTGTGGGAGGCGGCGAGTATAGGCGTTTACCTAAGCCACCATCTTGGTTCTCCTCCACCTCATTGTGGCTTTCATTTGCATCTCTGTGATGATAAGTGACTTTGAGCATTTTTTCATATGTCTCTTGGCCATCTGTATGTCTTCTTTGGAGAAGTGTCCATTCAGGTCTTTTGCCCATTTTTAAATTGGATTGTTTGTCTTCCTTTGAGTTCTTTATATATTTTGGAAATTAATCCTTTATCAGATGTTTCATTGGCAAATATGTTCTTTCATGCAGTGGGCTCACTTTTCATTTTGATGATGGTTTCTTTTGTTGTACAGAAGCTTTTTAATTTGATGTAGTCCCATTTGTTTATTTTTTCCTTGTTTTTTTTTTTTTTTTTTTTTTTTTTTTTGCCCTAGGAGATGTATCAGTGAGATGTCTGAGAGTTTACTGCATATATTTTCTTCAAGGATTTTTTATTATTTTATGACTTAAACTTAATTTTTTTTTTACCAATTTTGAGTTTATTCTTGGGTATGGTGTAAGTTGGTGGTCTGGCTTCATTTTTTTGCAATGTACCTGTCAAATTTTCTCAACACAATTTATTGAAGAGACTTTTTTACTCCATGTATTCTCTGACCTCCTTTGTCAAATATTAATTACCATAATGGTGCAAGTTGATATCTGGGGTCTCTCTGTTATTTTCCATTTATATACATGCCTATTCTTGTGCTAGTAATAGTTTTAGGGTTAGGATAGGATATGGCTGTTTGGTTTTTATTTAAGTTTATCTGTGATGAGAAGCAGGAAATTTGATGAGAAGTGGAAATTTCTCTTCACTACATTCCATCTTATGCAGTTGTACTAACATTCTTAATTATATCATCTTAGAAAATTTACACTCATTAATTTTTATAAAACATGTTACTTGTGTCGGTATTACATTTCATTGTTTTGTCATTAAGCCTCTCCAAGGAAAACCTTTACAATATTTAAGTTATAAAGTATTTTAAAATAATAATTGAAAAATTACATGAAACCAACACATACCAGTATAAAAAAATCTGAGCTGTTTAGATTTTTGAGAGAGGACATGGAAAGAAGCAATAACTTTCTGAAATATACTTCTTTACATAAAAGCGAAATAATAAACGTTTGTGAAATTTAACATTATAACTAAACCAAAAGGTTAAATGATTGGTGCAGTCCCCACCGTGGACCCATTGCCAGGCCTTGTTCTTTGGTCCCATGGCCTGTGTCTTCCATTCCCTGTAGACCAGACTGAGCTAAACTCGTGTGGAGATTTCATGAGTATAGGTTTTCCATTTGTCCTTTCCCTGCTGTTTCATGGTTTGCTGTCTATCTACTTAGTTCTCAAGTTCATTACCACAAAGGAATTTAAGCAGATTTTCTTCTTGGCTAACATTCCAGAAGGAAAATAACCCACAGCTTTTCACTAGGAACAGAGACTTGGGGTCATGGGGTCATTGTAGGGTTTGGGCCCAGAGCAGGAAAGGCTCAAAGAGAACCCTCTGGCAGAAGAGCAGCCTCAGCCGGGCCCAGCCAGGCCTGTGTGTGAGACATAACCATTCTCTGCTTTCTGGACATCACTCACCCCAAGCTTTAGGCCATGTTCCCATGTGCATCGTTGGATGTGGATGTATGCTCACAGCCTTCAACTTTAATGCCCTTAAACACATTGTATATTTTGACTGTTAAATAATATGGCACATCACAGTTATATAACATGTCACACTTTTCAAAAGACTATTTACCTAATTATTATTGCTTTTCAAATGAAGTTTACTAAAACTTAATAAAGATTTTCATTTCTTTGGCCAGAATTAACTGTTACCTCATGTCTTACTTTGATGCAATGATTTAGTAGAATCAAGGACTCCTGCTTCTCTCCCCTACCCCTACCTCTTAATACTGGTATTTGACCCAAAATGTTACGTTTCACCATTAAAAATCATGGGCAAGTCCATGCTTTATTTGAGGCTCTTATAATGCCATTTAGTTCAAAACAGACTAGATTGGGCCATTAACTAATAGAAAAAATACAAGTATTTATGTTAAACAACTAACTTTAAGGTAATGTAACATCTACACGTGGCTCTAAAATATACACATTTATGATGAAGATCCTAGAAATATACAGGGAAGTAGAACTTGTTCCTGAAAAAAGAAAACAACCCCACTTAACTCCCTCGTTATTACTGTCCTGGTTTCTATTTCTGAACCTGAAGATTGTTTTCACAGTGGGAATTCTTGTCACTAAGCAGCAGCGACTCAGTCAAGAACCTGCCTCCCTCTCGTTTGGCACCAGTGCCTGGCCGTAGCTCTCTGTAAGTCCCCAGGCAGTGTCGGGCCATGCAAGCTCACAGCCACATTCTGTAACAACATTTAATCTTTTTTGGCTCAAATCTGTAATTTTTAAACTTTTAAATAATTGATTTTGTAGCTAGTCATCACAAAAGAAATTTTCATTAAAGTTCTCATTATTTTCAAGATTGTAGATTTTTCTTACCTATAATTAATTCATCAATGAAAAGTAGTTGTGCTTTGGCACTAGAAAGCCCCCTATTTAAGCGCCTAATGCAGAGGTGGGCAACATCTGGCCCACCAGCTGTACAAGGCCCACAAAATCATTTGGCCTGGCCCTGCCAAGGCATTAGGAGTGAGTTAATTAAATGTTTGACCAAATGGAGCAGGCTAATTTTTCAATTGATAATTTTTGTGTCCCGAGAATGATGTTATAAATATCCAAATGGCCCTTATCTTCCTTATTATGTAACTTACCAATATAATTGCTTACACTTTTATAACAGGTGCAAGGGCAATCTACTGCACATTAGGAGTATTTGCTACCTTCTCATGTTCTATCTAGTCATTTAAGTGAAAATGCAAGATCGACTTCCTCAGGTTTTCAGAAATTTATTCTTTTCAGTGTATTTTTTGAGATTAGGTAATCTAACCCTAAATTACCAGTTGTTTGTAATTTATTTTGTAACCTTTTATATTATAGTATATAGTTCGTACATGCCTGCCAGATCTCCCATATATAGTTTCTTTTTCCTAGTACAGAAATCCTGGCTTGATAGTGTACCTACACAATTTATTTTGGCATTGATTTTTAAAAAGCAGCTATTGTTATGTATCTCACGTCATAATTTTAATGCTATTGCCCTATTTGCTAAACGAATGCCTCTAAACACAGCCATTGTATTACAGAACAAAACTGTAAAGATCTCTTTATGAAAGAATTGTCAGTGAGCTGATAATAGAAGTACTAGTTCTCTTAACCTGCCTTGTTCCCCTGTGTTTCTAGAAATCAGTAGCTTTTTACAGATGGGACTCAACACAGCATATGGTCAAATGGCCTGCACATGGTGTGTGATCAATGAATGTTATTGGCTGACCAATTAGTGTTATTACTTCATGAATCAATAATTCCTTTCATTATCCAAAATGATGCAACCTTTTGTACCTCAATATTATGGAGATTGACTACTAATTACAGAAATGGAGATCTATTCTGAAAAATCCACATATAAAGAAATTATTGGGTAATGGTTCAGTTTTACCTTTTCAAGTAGATATTCCTGATGTTTCACATTAGAGTCCATTTTAATGAATAAGAAACTTAGAAAACAAAGAAAGAAATCTTATTTAAGATAAAATAAGTTTGAAATAAATATTTGTACACATGAGCTGGGCCAGTCATTTAAAAAAGGAAGAGCCTCGTCTTCCTCACCCCCCTTTCTGTCCTTCCCTTTTTCAGGATAGGCAGTTGCTGTGTCATAAATCTAAGGTCTCTGAAATGCTCCTGTGGCCCTCTGACACCTCCTGGGCTTGCTCTGCATCTTCATCATGACTTCCTGCCTCAGTCCCATCTCCCCATCCTCCTGTTCTGGTTTTCCTCAGAGCGATCCCTAGCCCTCTGGCCTGGAAATCTGGTGCTTGCTAGAAATGTCCGTGTCTGGGCATCAGAGTGCTGGGGAGAGGCGGAGAAACCACCTTTTAAACAGGTACCTCCAGGGACTCCGTTGTACACTGAGGTTTGAGATCCCCTCTCTGGGAAGCCTGCCCCCAGGACCCCCTGATAGGTTCCCTCCCCCAAATCCTTTGCTGAGTTACCTTTCCTCCAAGCTCTCTCAAACAATAGAGGCCTTCACATTCTCTGGATTACTGGAGCAACCTCCTAACTCCCTGCCTCCCCCACTTCTGGCTGTCCAGCTGCAGTTGGATTCACACGCGCTCCCTGTCTACCCCGGGCTCCCCCAAGAGCTGATCAACGTCCTGTCCTGGTCCCCACAGTGGGAGCTCCAGATTCCTTCACCTTCCACCAGCTCCTAACCCCACCACCTCAAACTGAAACTGTAGAACCAGGAGTTTTAAAGCACAAACAACTTGGGTTTTTTTGTGTGGGGGATATGGGACGGTGGTAACTTCGTCTTAAAGTTTTTCCGTATCTGATTTTCACCAGCTACTCTTTCATCTGCTCTTTAGACAGTATGGTAAGACTCACAGAAGGAGAAGAGAGATACTTTTAAGATTCTTAATGAGATTAGGACTTTTTCATTGGGTTCATGTTTCTTTGCTGAAAATAATTTGGGAAGTAGGGAGAAAGTTAACATCTACCCCAGACAAGTCCTTTATACGCACTGTTGATGTAAAGAACCAAAAAGACCCCTGTGATGTTAGAATAGGTTTCCTGGTAATCTAATATCAAGGGAATAATGCAGTTTGTATCTTAGATATATAATTAGATTTTCTTGTTATATAGGGACTGACCCAGTTCAAATGCATAATCTCATTCTGCTCCCTCTGTATTCCCTTGGAACTGGCTCCAATAGCCCTTAGTGTTCTTCCTCACAGCATCATTATCTGATGCACGTACCTACAGCATACGCTCCTATAGGGGCAGGGACTCTCATTCAGAAATAATGCATGGTAGTTGGAAAGTCTTGGGGTATGGAGCTCAGGCAAACCAGTATTCCAGTCCTCCTTCACCATTTCCTTGGGAAGGGTCTGTGCCCCTCTCCAAGTCTCCTCTGCAATGTATGTAAAGCACCCGTGAGCTGCCTCTTGCTCCCCGGCATTGTGTGCCTAAGTCCTTGCCCTCGACTTGGCCTGGGACAGGGGAGGCGTGAGGGAGCAAGCACGCTGCATGGGCCACGGTGAGAATCCTTTATTCCCATGAAAATAAAATCAGCGTATGCTTCATATCAGCAGATGAGCAACATGTTTGCACTGATCAGTCTATAAGTTAATAATATAAAAATATTTTTTAAAGAAACACATCTGTTGTGCAGCATAATGAAATCAATGACAATGGTCACTTTAAAAATTGGGGTTTTTTATCTTTTTAACATAACTTTTCAACTCATCACCTTTTTTGCCCCATTTTTAAAGAGCTTTGTTAATAATACATTTTGCACTTCCCTATAGACTTTTATTGGACTGCAGAGATATTTTAAGAGGGGGAAGCTAAAGGGGAACTCTCTAGTCTTTTTAATAAACATGTCAAATATGAGCTTTTTAAAACAGCTCCGCTTATTTCCCATTTCTTCCTTATCGGTATCATTTTCACCATCTTGACTGTTTCCCCCTCGAGTCCTCGGTCCTTCTCAGAGCAGCCTGCCTTGTTACTGCCTCTGGCCTGTGTTCTTCTGAACTTTCCGAGAGCTGCTTTCTTTAAATCTGGGATTGACGTTGGTCAAAGCTGGGGCTGCCTCCGTCTGCTCTTCCGTGCTTGTATTATCTGTGGGTTTTCCTTGTTGGAATGAAGCCCAGCGAGCAGTTGGTGTCACTGCCTCATTACCTACGGGTGATGTTATCGGACTAAAGGGGTCCATTTGCCTGTGCTCATCAAAGCCCAAAAAGACACCAACAGGAGCTTACAGCAGAGTATGGGTTTATTTTTAGGATGTGGCCCACGCCCAGAGACAAGTTAGCTAATGCTCACAGACCTGGCTCGCATGGCTTCCCGGGCATGGCCATACAGGGGGAAAATCCCTGGTCATGGTGACTAAGGGAGCTGGGGTTGTGGTCAGGGTGCAGGTTGCTACTGATTGGTCGGCGCTGGGGAAGAGGGTAGTTGATCATCTGGTCCTGATGTCAGCCGTGGCATCTCTCTGTCTGGTTTCACTGCTTTCCTGGGCCTGGAGGTGAGCCATAACTGAGGCCTCAGTGTTATCTCTAGTCTCTGTGGTCAGCAGACCGGAGGCTTTGTTCTAAAGGTTATTATTTGATGCCGATCAGAATCTCGTCCTGAGGGCTTCATGCTTAAGGGAGTGGTTGTGCAAGGGAGAAGGAGGCAGGTGAGGCAGGGTCCTGGGTGAGCCCAGCTTGAATCAAAGGAAAGAAAGGGGAAAGGCCATATTAAAGGAAGGAAGTGTCTACCCAGTTACAGTGATGACCTGTTCAGCAAGGCAAACAGTCCATCTCTAGTGGAGTGAGGCTTCCACGCAGATAACTTCGTTGTTGAAAAATCCCCCATATTGTTGCGTCACACGTTTGCGCCAGTTTTGAAATTTGTAATAAAAAAGCAACATTATACCCCACATCTGGTCAGGCAATTGTAGTGGTAACATCACTTCCATTCGCTCCCCATGTCCCGTCCTGTGCACCTCGAAGACCATCCAGGCGTATGTCATACTTCTTGTTTACAGAGAGTTACCCCCTGCACACAATTCTGTGCATCTCTCCTTCCTGTATTCCAGTCATGGATTCTGTCTACCACACCTCCGTGATACGTGTGCCTCCCGACTGCCAGAAATATAAACACTATGAGTATTAATGATTCAGGCCCTGAAACCCAGGTCTTGCTGAAGTCCAGTATTAACTCTTAATTTACCCCTCCCCCCCAACCCCCAGCACATTGGGGTCTCAGCGTTAGGACCTCACCTGGCCATTTTTTAAGAAGTATAGCACATACCAGGGAGACTCCAACATGTAACCTGGGAAAAAATTGTGTGTGTGTGTGTGTGGTTTAATGTTCTAGCAAAGAACCTGGGTTTTAAAAGATTGCCACCTATCCATGGTTATTTTGTTGGCTTGGTTTTTGTCTGTCTGTTTTGCAGTGTGTTAAGCACATCCAGTGAAAGTCAGAACTAGATAGAGGGTATGTGGCCCACTGAGCCAGGTCACCAGCAGTGTAGTCACGTGGGGAAAAAGCAAAGCCGAGGTACAGAACAGTGCACATAGCATGCTACGTTCGTACAAGAAAGGAGCATTGTGAATATATGTACACATTTGCTTATATTTTCAAGGAGAAACAATATAATAAAAAGATAATAAAAACTAATAAAACTGTATAGGGGGAGGGAAGGGTCAGGGTAGTGGAGACCAGGATGGAAGCAAAACTTATCTGAATACACCTTGGTATATAATTTGACTTTGGAATAAAGTTTTGAGATAATTATAACACAGATTACATCAGAAAAAAGATGAAAAAAGAAAAAGAAACAAGTGAATCTAGTTGTACTTTGCGAGTGACATAACCAAGTAGAGAAAAGAATTATTCTGACTGATCTTAGAATACAATATTTTTACCAAACATTCTTAGTAAGATACATTCTAAGGCCAAAATAGTTTAAATTAGATTCAGCAATTTTACTAGTAATAGTAATGTTGAGGTGGTTAGGAATTAAAACCTTCCCCCCTAACAGATAAGAAATAAGAATAAATTTAAAAATATATATAGTATGTGAAAATCCTGTATACTTAAATTTGAATTGGAAGTTTAGCAAGATCTTACTCTTCCCTTTAATAAAAGATAGATGTGGCCTTTAAATATTCCCTCCTGACAGAATCCAGAGAAGTGCTTGCTTCCAAGTGTGAGGTGGGGAGTGGACTTGGTCGTCTAACCACGGTCGCCAACCACTGCTGGTCCGTGAGGGCCGAAAGGTTGGCGACCGCTGGTCTAGAACATCTTGTGCAGGCCAATTGGTCATTTCAAAAGGACACAGAAACCTGTCTGAAGGATTCTCATTGGCCAGAGATGGGATAATTGATTGCAATTTAATATGCAAAAAAAAAAATCAATGAATCCTAATTTTATTAGACCAGTAAAAGGGCCATCATACCAGTCCCGCCTTCTTGCAGTGTCACTGTATGAGGAGCCTCTATATTCCGAATGACAGCAGGGAATACTAATCGGATTATGTAAATTCTATAGAGTCATAATATAAATGTCCATTTAGAGTTTATGGTCTTTCACCCCATCCTCTTCCCTTTACAACAGGCTTGGTGTCTGATCTCAGATTGACTCTCCTGAGACAGGAAATACATTTTGCATTCATTTCATCCCCAGTTGCTGACACTGTGTCCTCTGAGATTCCCAAAACCTGGGTTCTTGTCCCAGCTCTTCCTCCTGCTCCCTCCACAGGCATCAAGCTCTGCCCCTTGCGGAGCCCAGATTCCTCACCTCTGAAACGAGGAGGAGAATGAACCCAACCCGTGTATCCTGTTCACCCTTCAAAACCATGTGGAACAACCACAGACTTCTCACATGCATACCTTCCGGCTTGCTGATACCATGAATTCTGAGTGTTTCCCCCACTATTACATTCTTAAATAGGCATGTTCACGAGATTCCATCGGACGTTGGAATCATAAAGCAATACCTAGAAAATGAAACACTGCTGGCTCGTTAGCACAGACTGGAGGGAGAAGTGATCTGCTTTGTCTTTTTGTCTCTTTCAGCCATGGAGTTCCACGAACACCTGCACAGCATAGGCACCAGGGAAGGTCTGAAGGAGCGAAAACTACAGAAAGCTGTGGAGAGCTTCACCTGGAATATCACCATCTTGAAGGTACCTAGCGGGCTGTTGCTGGTGCTAGTGGTTTTGCAGACTTTTTCAGCGTGTTTCTTTCTGTCGGGACATTTCGTGCACATTATGCACCACTGCATGCTCACAGGGATCCAGTGCCCTCTGCCCTCCGAGAGTCTGCAGGCACCATGGCTGGGCGGCGCGGCTCAGAGGCAGAAGGTGGAGACTTTAACGGTTGGTTGGCACATGGTGGATTCTGGTAGGAAGTGAAAGGACCTTGCATTTTATCCTTGAAGCATTGTGAACTTCGTGAATGCCAGGTGCTGTGTGTGAAATAGAACATATTGATTACAGAAGAGTGATTGGGACTTTAAAGATTCTAGTTACTTGAATTTCATGTAATACTTTCAGTAATAATAACAGCCTTCATATTAATATGATCCCAGAAAAACATAGGAGACACTTCTGAGGACATAATCAAAAGAAATATGTAAAGGAATTGCTATTGGAAAGAAATTTTCCTTCAAGGGAAAAGCCATCTTCAGTCCTTCCTTCCCTCCTCTCCTTCCTTCCTTCCTTCTTTCCTTCCTTCCTCCCTTCCTTCCTTCCTTCCTTCCTTCCTTCCTTCCTTCCTTCCTTCCTCCCTTCCCTCCCTTCCCTCCCTCCCTTCCCTTTCTCACTCTCTCCCTCCTTCCCTCTCTCCCTTCCCTCCTTTCCTTCCATCTATCTCAGCCTGTCCATTTTTTTAAAAAGCACTTTTATTTTTTATTATAAAAGTAATAAAAATTTTTAGAAAATGTCAAAATATCATAACCAAAGGTAAACAAAGTCCTGCTGTCCAGAGACAATGCCATTGGCCCTGGGCTGTACTCTCTCCCAGTATTTTACTCTAATAATATATAATATGACATGATTTTTAAAATAATGCTTTGTATGTATCTTGAAACATATTTTGAATTTTATCTCAATGTGATCTTCACTTTTCTTCATCTGAATTTTTAGGAACTTCAATAATAACACAGAAAACATTATTTCACTCTGGATCTTGGACAGCAAAATGTAAAATTACTCTGGTATTCACCTGCCAAACTTTCTGCTCAGCTGGGTTCAAAACTAAAGGCACTCTCATGCTGCCTCTTTTCATTTCCCCATTCCCTTCAAGTTAAAGGATCCATCCCTGCAGCTGATGACCGTTTTCCGAGTTGATTTAACAAAAGTTGCCCTTCCAAAGCTAGCCAGCTTGCATTTTCTCACATTTAACTCGTTTTTATAATTAAAATCATTTTCTTCTTCAAACACTCCCCTTCCTACACACATACTTTTTAAAATCTCTAGATCTTCTGCTTAGTATTTAACTCTGATTGCTTGCAGTTCAGTAAACAGCAGAGATAAGAATGTACAATGAAAAGGAATTTGGCTTTACTACTTGCCAACTCACTCCCACCAGAGGTGGGGGTTACACTACAAATTTCCTGCAAATCTCAGGAAAAAATAGCACAGTGGTTCACAGCCCTGTGATAGGAATAAATGCTCATTTGGCTTTTTATTATAAGTAAAAATAGACTTAGGGAGCCAACTTCCCTCTGTCAGCTCTCCTTGCCACTCATTTGTGGTCCAGGCACCAGCAATCTGGGCGTCATCCGGAGCCTGTTCAACCTGCAGGCGCCCAGCCTCACCCCACACCCGCCAATCAGAAGCTCTGTTTTTACAAGATTCCAGGGCATTCCTGTGTACATCAAAGTTTGAGAAGCACCAAAAATGGAGCCTGGCTCACATACTGATGAAAACCAGGTGACATAAGGATTGTACCGGGATTTAGAAATAAGTACTTGAACCAAATAGCTACCGTGAGGTAACAGATTTTCTTTTGACTTGTCTACATAGGAAATGTCCAACCTATAGAGATTTTTTTGTAAGAGTTTATTTGAGCCAAACTGAAGACACTGCTGGCAAGCAAGATCTCAGATGCTGTGGAGATGACAGTTTGCAGTTTCTTTTATGCCTTTAGAGTTAAAGAGGGAAAGTAAGGAAGATTAAATGAAGGTGGGAGAAAACCAGGTCCAGGATAGTGAACATGCTCCCTTGAGGGTGGTTACACCTTCCAGGGGTCTGTAAAAGAAGATTGCTTCTGGCATTCCAAGGGTGTGTTTACCTAGATGCACAAGAACAATGGACAGGGCTTGCTTAAACGTTTTAGGACGGAAGTTAATAGTACTGTAACTACCTATCATGCCTTTCCCGGTTAGGAATTTATGATCATATCACCCCATCCCCACCCCCATGATGTTACTTTAGGTCACTGAACTCATACATACCCCTTTAAAAAAAACACACAAAACTTTATTGTTGAGAGTATTACAGATGTCTCCCTTTTTCCCCCACATTGCCCCCCTCCACCCGGTTCCTGCCCCACCCCAGGCCTTCACCACCCTACTGTCTGTGTCCATAGGTAAGACCTTTGGTTAATCTCTTCCTGCCCTCCCTCCCCCTTCCCACTGAGATTCCTCATCTGGCACCCCCATAATGCAAATGTTGGTACACTTGAAGTTGTCCAGAAGCTCCAGGATAGTTAACAAATTATGTGCTCCATTGAGGGTGGAGCACATACTTTCTTCCTATTTTTGGATTCTTTTTTCTCTTGGCTCTTCTGATTGGGTGTTTTTTTTGCTTCCTCATATTCCAAATGGTTTGATTCTCAGAATCCGCTACTGTTGAATCCCTGTAAATTGTTCTTTATTTCATTTGAGTGTATGCTTAATTTCTGACTGGTCCTTTTTCATGTCTTTGACATTCTCACTAAAATCCTTGAAAGTCTCATGAAAATCCTTGAATAACCGTATATCAATGGTTTTGAACTCTGTATCTAGTAGTTTGTTTGCTTCCATTTCTTTCATTTGTGACATGTTTCTTTGTCTCCACATTTTGGCCGCTTCCCTGTGTTTGTTTCTATGTATTGGGTAGAGCTGCTATGTCTCCTGGAGTTGGTAAGTGGCCTTGTGTAGCAGGTGGTTCTGTAAGGCCCAGTGGCCCAGCCTCCCCAGTCACCCGAGCTGGGCACTCTAGGTGCACTCCTGTGTGGGCTGTGTGCACAGTCTTATAATTGAGCCTTGATTGCTGTTGGCATCTCTGTGAGGAGTTGACCTCCAGGCCACTTGGCTGTGAGGACCAGCTGGCACAGAGTGGGAGAGCTGCTGTGAAGCAAGGCAGGCTGGTGCTGGTGCCTAGTCTTGGGCCTTTTATTGATATGTTTGGGGCAGGCTGACACCAGCTGCAGCTTATTTGAGAGATTTTACCAAAGTCTGAAGCCTGAACTAGGACAGGCCATTCATATGGAAATGCTGCTGCAAACAGGTTGGGTGGGGCTGCAGATTGGATGGGGTGGGACCTCAGGGAATCGCCAGGCTGCTTGAGACCTGGATATGGCTGCCAGTCAGCTCTGCAACAGGGGAAGGTCCCAGCACGGGAACAGTGACTCCTGTGAACACCCCTGTCTGGGAGAAAGCCACCCCCGAGTTCCTGCCCCAATACCAGACAATCCAGTTCCTCCCTGTATGTGTCTGGGTCCTCCGGTGCTGGAGCTCGGAAGAAGCTGATCCGTATAGGTTTGTGCTCGGCCCTTTAAGAGGGAGGGACACCTGGGTCTCCAGCGGCCTCCTTGTCACTAGACCACAATCCCTGCCTGTCTTTACAGCCTGTACTTACAGGGACTTCTCTTCCCAGCTCTGGAACCCTGGGCTGGGGGGCTGGTATGGGGCTGGGGCCCCTTGCTCCTCCCGAGTGGCCCCTCCCAGTCATAGTGTGCTTTCTTTTTTACTTCTTTAGTTGTAGGACTTCCATTCAGCCAGCTCTCCAGCGGTTCTGTATTTTAGTTGTGGGAGGCGGCAAGTACTGGTGTTTACCTACACCACCACCTTCAGATCTCCCCATACCATCCTTTTTGTCCACAGACTTATGCCCAGGAGCGAGAATTAACACCCCAGACTTATATTCACATGGAAAGAAATGTACAGGATAAGGTAACAGATAGTTTTCAAATTTCCAGGATAATATTTGCTGTGGATGGTGTGGAGCATGGTAGAACCTAAGCGAGGAATGGAGAAGGATTGGAGAGATCTGTGTGTCACTTCCGTGCAATAGGAGGACTTCCTGTGTATTTCACAGCTTACACTTTCTTTAGAAGAATCAGTGCTCCTGGACTCTTGTATGCGAGTTTGGATGTGAGTTGAGCTGCTATCCTCTTCCTGGCAGGAGCTCTGTCATGGCTTGTTCTTCGCGGTGAACGGGGAGGTAACAGAGCTCCATGTGCTGTGCAGTTTGCAGCGGGTGGCACAGACGCCCGGGGAAGGGTTCAGAGGACACTGGATATGGAGAGAGAAGGAGGCGGCCCTGCTGAGCAAGCTTGAAGCCGCGTATAGGAATTACCTGGGGTCCTTAAAAATGCAGCCTCCGGAGGCCCTCTCAGACCTGGTCCTGCATCAGAATCTCCAGGGGCGGGACACAGGAATCTGCTTGTTTAACAACTTCCTCTGGGGATTCTGAGGCATCCTAAAAAATACCAAGTATTAAGGCTCTAGAGTCAAATCAAGTGTCTTTCCCTCCGGTTGGAACAGTAAAGGGTGCAGGGTGACCAGTCATCCTGGGAGGTGGATTCCCAGTGTGAAAGCTGGGACAGGCCTGGGTACCCCTGGACAGCGAGTCCCTGAGACAAGGCACCTGCCACAAACTCCTTTCATCTAAGGATGCCATCCCAGTTGTTATGAATCTTGACTGGCTTTGTTTAGTTTTGCAGTGTTAAGAATTGTTTTAAAATACGGAAATGAACAAAGAAGAAATGTCATGCATGATCACCACCCAGAATGACCCGCTGTTAACATCTCGGCATACTTACTCCCAGTCATTTTTTTCTTTGAATAGCAATCATTCATTTATGTCTTCATTAGAAAGAAGTTTTTAATGCTAGAAAAGATGAAAGGTTAAAAAATGACCTCAGATCTTCCCTCTAAGAAATAACTAGTATTAAATGTAGGTGACCTCACTCCAGGACACTTTTTATTGTGGATGGGTGGATGGAGAGTCATTTTATTGATTCTTGACATCTTTGAAGTTATGTTGGATTGGACTATAGATACATGGTATGTATCTATAGTCCATGACGTCTGTGCATTGTATCCTAGTTAAGTTGGCGGTGATTTTTCTTTCTTAGCAGTCTATAAAAATGATAGGTCTCATAAGCACTGTGTCTCAGATATTATAAAATAAGGTATATCAATAAATAGAATCCTGCCTTAATTGCTCTTTTTAAATTTATATAACAGAAGAAAAGTAAACCATAGAGAAGCTAAATGAATTGCTGAACAATGTTACTGTAAGGGGTATTTCTTCTAAATCTCTCTGAGGTTAACAAAAGAGATGAAAAATGTTGATAGGAGTCATCTTGTTGGGTTTTTTAAAGCTACACATTTCAGTTCTAAGCTCTGTTGGTTGACCTTCTGCTGTGAAAGATGAGAATATGAGTTCTCTCAAGTATTGTCTAGATAGGGAGTTGGGCATAGTGCTCTTTTTACGTTGTCCCATTGGATCCCAAGACTAATTCCCATGTTGCTTGGTGCCTGGCTTCTTGCACTGAGCATCATGCTTCTGAGATTCATCCCACCCTCGGTCCCATCATCGCTCCCACTCCCTCCAACAGCAGTAAACAGAGGACACTCCCTCCCTTGGCTTCCCTCCAGTTTGGTTGGATGTTAGAATTTTCAGGATTTTTATGACTTGCCAGTATGAATTCGGTGAGTTTTTAGAAGTTGGTTACATCTTGGTATATCCTTTTGTTTGGTTGCTGTTTGTTACTGTGTTTGCTCATTTCATCAGGAATGTGGGAAGTAAGTTCCAGAATGCACTTTGAACCCACCAGCTTAATCAAGACCTTCCTCTCCCTTTATTTTCCATTTGCTGAAATATTCACTGCACTGGTGACAATTTTCCTATTTCTATTTATTACCATTTCTTAAGATGGTAAAATCTCATAGATTTATAAAAATAAATCCACCCCCTAGTGATAGTCATGCCCTGAAGGCAGCACCGAATCCCTCTGTTCCCTCTTCTCTGACACCCCTTCACGTCTCTGGGAAAGATCCCATCTTCTCTGAGGCCCACCTGACTCAGCTCAGACATGCTCAGTCCTCCCACAGACGTGAGGGATGGGATGGCTGTGGTCCCTGCCGCCTGGCCCTGGGCCTTCTGAGGGCTCTGGTGTGTCGGTGTTCATAAAACGGGCGACCAGAATTATCCCCATACTTCAGATGTGCTGGGCTCAGCAGCCCAGAGGGAGACTCGGTATGATTTTGCTCGTAGCCTGAAAATTATCTTAGTGTTAATAGAAGCCAAAGTTATGTTGGATTGGATCGCACTTGAGTCCTGGACTTAAATGAACCTTTTGCAACCCAAGATGTTTTCCAGATGAATTGCTACCAAGCGACCTCCCCATCCTGTGCCATCCCACCCTCCCAATAAGACTAAAAACTAGCTCCTCATGTGACTAGAGGTTTGTTCTCTGTAGGAACAGAAGACTTCTCCACAAAATAAATAATTAAACCAGGCAGATTTTGCACCTGGTAAGACATTAATCTTGTTTTAATTGCTTTTACTTGAGGTGCAGTGCTTACCTTGACAACCTGAAGCCTACATTTGTTTCCTTTCGGAAAATGACTTCCGTAGCCTACGTGTAACTTATTTCCTTTATTGAGGCCAGTATCCTTTAATTATGTTTTTTATTATAGGTGATGTATTATGTTGCCTGTTTTCCTGAAAAGCTGTAATTGACTGGAAGCCATTTCTGTTTAGTGTGTGAAAACTGCTCAGATGGCTCAAACTACAATAGTGTTTGTCATTAGACAGACTGTACTTCCTGATCCATCTGAGCACAGTAAAACCTCAGACAGTCGGATCCCACTAATGTGGAATTTGCGACCCTCAGCTACCATTTGACCATGCACAGGTGTGCTGAAAAGATTCACAGGGGGAGGAAGTCCTGTGCATGCACGGCGCTTACTGCATTTGCAGGAGCTCACTCGTGGTCCTGGCTCTGCTCCTCTCAGCACCGCGCCCTCCACTTCCTCTCTGTGCATCTGAGCTGCACTCCCCTCCTCTCTGCCTGGAACCCAGGCTCAACCTCCTGCCCTCTGTGCTTGGGTTTTGAGGACACTCCATCTGGAGACTGAGAGGGCTGCTCCCGAGACCTCACCCCACTTCTGCCACCAGAGCAAGCTCCTCTGCCAGGAGAGGCCCCTCTGCTGTGCAGGGGTGCACTCACCGCCAGGGTGAAGATTCGCCCTTCCTACGGCCAGGTCTGTAACCCAGGGAGATGCCGTCACAGGGCGAACTTACAAAGCTTTGTAGAATAGAAACCGCACTACTACACAACGGAGGCCCAGAGGCGTCACCTGTTGGAGCCACGTGTGGAGGTCAGTGTCCCCCGCAGCCCTGCGGCCGGCTGACATCCTCTCCTGCCCTCGGTCCAGGCCCAGCTCAGCCACCCCCCTCCTCGCCGGCGCTGCCTGTGAGCCCCATCTTTGTTGAGTAAAACATGAAGTTGTTTCTGAGAATGAAATTGAATCTTACATTCTAAAATGTTATTAACTTTTTTTAATCATTGTTGGAAGTATTACATATGTGCCCTTTTTTCCCCATTGACCTCTTCCAGCCCGCCCCAACCCCTATTGTCCGTGTTCATGGGTTATGCAGATAACCCATACAAGTTCATTGGTTGATCTTTTTCCACCCCACCCCTCCCCTGCCTTCCCTCTGAGGTTTGACTGTTCGATGCTTCTATGCCTCTGGATCTATTTTTTGTTCATGTTGTTCATTATATTCCACAAATGAGTGAGATGATGTGATACTTAACTTTCTCTGACTGGCTTATTTCGCTTAGCATAATGCTCTCCAGGTCCATCCATGCTATTGCAAATGGTATGTTTTCTTTTTTACAGCAGAGTAGTATTCCAGTGTGTAGATGTACCAGAGCTTTTTAATCCACTCATCTGCTGATGGACATTTAGGCTGTTTCCAGATCTTAGCTATTATAAATTGTGCTGCTAAGAACATAGGGGTGCATATGTCCTTTCTGATTGGTGTTTGATTTCTTGGGATATATTCCTAGAAGTGGGATCACTGGGTCAAATGGCAGTTCCACTTTTAATATTTTGAGGAAACTCCATATTGTTTTCCACAAAGGCTGCCCCAGTCTTCTTTTCTGCACCTCCTCACCAACACTTGTTTGTTGATGGTAGCCAGGTGTGAGATGGTACCTCATTGTCATTTTGATTTGCATCTCTTGGACGATTAGTGACTTTGAGCATGTTTTCATAAGCTTCTTGGCCTTCTGTATGTCCACTTTGGAGAAGTATCTGTTTAGCTCCTTTGTCAGTTTTTAATTGGATTATTTGTCTTCCTTTTGTTAAGTTGTATGAGTTCCCTTTATATTTTGGAGATTAACCACTTACTGGATATCATAGGCAAATATGTTTTCCCATGCAGCGGGTTCTCTTGTTATTTTGTTGATGGTTTCTTTTGCTGTGCAGAAGCTTTTTATTTTGATGTAGTCCCATTTGTTCAAGTTGTGTTTGTTTAAGTAAAATTTGCTGTGTAGTCTCTGCATTGGGCGAGGCCTTTAACCTCCCTAAACTCAGTTTCCTCTCTTTAAAGTATGGTAGTAATTGAACCTCCGATGAGATAATCTTTGTGAAGAGCTTAGACAGTGCCTGGTATACAGTAGTCACTCAATAAGTAACTATTGTTTCCAGAAGGCTTTGCTGATATACATTCCTGCATATCTGATTTTTGGCATATTGTAGGCTCTGCGTTCTCAAATTTAGGACTATAATTACATTCATAGCCCTCTATGCCAATTTGAATTGTAGTTTTAAGGAATGCAACATAGTTTCCATAGCATTCTTAGAAGAGGTTTGTGCATTTGGCCTGTGATGCTGAAAACTTACGAAATACTGGCTTGAAATGTATTCAGTTTCTAGATGAGTCTCACGTCACCCAAATCAATGACTAATCACACACAGTTACTAAAGGGCACTGTGTTTGTGGCCACCTGCTAGTAACAGTCTAGATACAGGCTATGTTTCCTGGCTGTGAGCCTGTGTTCATTCTCTGGTTTTGGTTGCAGAGGAACCCTAGACCGTGTGCTGTCATCTTAAAGTGACGCCGAGGGTACCCCTAAGGCCTCTGGGAGATGTGCAGTTAAATTAAATAATGGAACACCTATTTATAGTAACTAATTAAAGATCTCCGTAAAGCAGGAAAATCATGAACAGTACGTGGTGAACAGCAAACCATTCTGTGCAGCCCCACCTCATGGTGACTTAAATTGCCATTTGGTCTCGCTAGTGGCTGAGATTTGATTATAGGCCTGTTGTCTGCCAAAGTCAGCCCTTACCTGTCACCCTTTGCAGGTGGCCCCGAGTTTTATCTGTGCAGGATGCACATTGGGAGGCAGTTGAAAACAAATAAAAAGCAGAAAGGGAGAAAGAAGGGATGGTACTAAGGATGTAAGTATGGCAAAGGAAAACTCAAACTACAGAGGAATCACAGAGTAATGGAAGAAATTTAGAGCCTGAGAAAAGGGGGGAAATCATGAGCAAAGAGACTAAGAAAGAAGGAAAGACAATAGTATAAGTAGAACTGTTGGTGGGAAGCAATTAAATATAGGAAGGAAAAACAGAACAAAACATTAAAGTGGGAGTGTTGAAATTTATAACAATGGAGCAATTGGCACCACATCATCTTAATCATTGGCTGTATGGACATTAGGCAATGTCTGCAGACATTTTGATCGTCTCAACGGAGTCATTGCTGCTACTCTCTAGGGATGCTGCTGAGTACCCTCAGAGGCACAGGCTAGCTCGACAAGATTAGTGGTTGTCGAGGGATGGGGATGGTGTGACTGTGGAGTCAGCACCAGGGAGATCCTTGTGGTGATGGGTTAGCCCTGTGTGTGGATTTCAGTGGTGGTTACATGAATCTACACGTGGGCTAAAGTGATGGACAACTATACACATTGTATTAGTGTCAGTCCCTGGCTTGGATACTGTTGTACTATAGATGTAAGCATTGGGGGAAATATGGGTACACAAGATCTATCTGTACTATATTTGCATCCTTCCGTGAGTTTATATGTATTTCAGAATATAAAGGTTAAGAAAAACAAGATTGGCCAAATTACTAGATGTAATACACCTTTGTTCAGATTTATAAATGGAAAGCACTGAAAAGGCAGCACAGTCTTGGTAAACTCATTATTAAAATTGACCTATTCTAATGCCGTGCCAGTAAGAAATGCACATGCCCCCTTGGAGGAATGAAAATATTTCTATTGCAGCAGAAGACCTATGTTGTCAAACCGTGACAATAAACCAGGTCATATCTAACATGTTTCATTGCATGTTTTGTTACAGGGACAAGCGGATCTTTTAAAATATGCTAAGAACGAGACTTTGGAGAACTTGAAACAAATCCATTATGCTGCTGTTTCGTGTGGACTGAATAAACCAGGGACAGAAAATGCCGACGTGCAGAAGCCACGCCGGAGTCTGGAAGTCATACCTGAAAAAGCCAGCGATGAGTCTGGAGAGTGAGGCACTTCCTCGTCGTCATCATGGAGGTTATAGCTCTGGACCAACCGTAGTCAGGTGGAGCAGTCACTTCTTTGCACTCACTGATGAAAATAATATTTGGGATTTTAAAGCACAACTGGAATAGCTAATTGCAGTCTCTTAAAACTGTGAATGTATGTAGCAATCCGGCGTGTGAAGGCAAATAAACTCTTTAACAAGAAATGATATTCCTGGCCAAAGTATGCTATATTTGTATACAAAGACACCATCACTCCGTTCCAGTGTGAACCACCGACTATTCACTCTAGTTCCATTGAGAAAGAAAACACTTTCTTACGATGGAAATGGATTGTATTGTCAAATTAGTATTTATTGGAGAAAAACGTAATCTACGCATTTTACATGTGTGATTGCCAGAGTCTCTGGGTTATAGATTATTTTGGTGGAATGCCTGCTGAGCCATAATTACTAAGGAGAATGTAAGTGGACAGATCCCCTGAATCCCCAGGGACTTTGGAGCACCATCCAATACAAGGAGAACGTGCAATTGGACTGAAGCTCCCCGGCTGGAGACATGTGCTGGGTATAATATATACAATGTAAAAGCAACCAATCTGGAAGCAACACATTGTAAATAGTTTTTCATTGTATGAAGTAGTGTTCACATTAAAAAAGATGTTTTATGATATTTCTCCAATAGCAGTACATGCATTTAATGAAATTTTAACTTTTAAAAATTGTGTTTCAAATATTCTGCTCTTAAGAGTAAGCCATTACTTGGTAAACAGCTTTGTCAAAAAATGGGTTGCTTGTCTGGCTTGACACTAGCTTACCTTGAGGTGCTCACAACGTCACACAGTGGCAACTGCCTGACTACAAAGTGGGCTGAGACACCCCCTTCCACTTCTTAATTCACACCAGAGAGAGTGTGCCCCCAAATAGCAAAAATGATAAGTTCAAGGCCAGAGAAGATGTAGCTTCCCTAAGGCCAGCTGGGTTGTTAACCCAAGCTTTTATTTTTCAAATCAGTGAAACTTGGTGCTATTTTTGAAAAAAAAAAAAAAAATAACAAACCCTGCAGCCTAATTACCACTTCTCCCAAATCAAAATGGCTTCCAGATTTTGGAAGAGTAAAAGATGTGTCTAAATCTTCAACAACCCCTTTTTGATTTTCCCATTTTCTTTTCAATGGTTCAGGTATGTGAGCAGGTAAGTGTTGAAACCTTTAACTTGGCATCTCAGTCATTCCTCAATCAGGGGAATGCTTAGGCTGAACATATCTTAAGTTATTTCTGCCCAACTCCCAAATATCCTTCTAAAAAACCATTCCTTTACTCAGTTGTCCTTTACATTCTAATGTGCTTGAGTTAAGGTTGCAAACAGTTCTCTCTTGCAAAGAAAACATTGTAGGCACACTCCGGATTGAACCTGCAGAGGCCTTAAAACCCCTACTTGGTCAAACAAGTGAGACACCTACCTCTGGGTTCGTAAATTGTGGTAACCGTGGGGTAGCATGCTGGCTTCCTGCCGTCATTACATTCTTCAAATGGGGGAACACCGGTGTGAGTTACTGTAAATACAAACAATGCCCCCGTCATTAGTCACATCGTACACACACATGGTGCGTCACTCCTAATTAGGACCAATGTCTAATGGGAAGTACATGAAAACCACTGGGTGAAAAGGTGAAAGAATTAAGCCAAAACCCCAAACTTACAGACATAGACAGGAGTATGGTGATTACCAGAGGAAAAGAGGGGCTGGGGGAGGTAGAAGAGGGTAAAGAAGAGATAAGAAGTGGTGATGGGAGGAGACTTGACTTTGGGTGGTAAACACAATACAATATATAGATAATGTATTATAGAATTGTACACCTGAAAACTATATAATTTTAAGCAATGTCACCCCTGTAAATAAAAGAAAGAAAAAGATGGCTTTAAAAAAAGAAAAGAAAAACACTGGGAAAGCTCTGCCGAGAACACAGGAAAACGAAGAGTTGGGCAAAATGCACGGAGACTACAGCGAAGAGCTGCTCCGTGCAGTGGGAAATGACATGGGCAGCGTGTGAATGGAGCCCTTGTCTGGTTCCAGCAGCCGTGCCCAGGCCCCATGCAGGAGGAAGTCCCTGAGGTCTCTCTGACACAGAAGAACTTCCGCCCTCTCTGCCTCTTAAGCCGTATTTCAGGTGTTGGCCTATTTTCTGCTTTTGGCCGCTATGGCTTCTGAATGGAGGGGCAGAAAGCCTCTAACCCCCAAATGCTCACCTCCTCCATTTCAGGGCTGTGTGGCCGAGGAGCCGGGCCGGGTAGAGTTCCTCTCCGGCCACATGTCCTACCACCTAGAGAGGGTGCTGTCCATCTGCGTGGAGTTGGAAGGTCGTCCAGCTCGTAGTCTTCATGATGAGGTCCGATTTCGTATATTGAATACTTTGAATTCGCTGAATCTTTAATCAAGGATTTAAAAAACCATAATTGCAAATGTCAGTGTAGTCACCGCGTAGCTCCCCTGTACCACCCAGGGAATGAGAATGCCCGAGCTAGGCATCTCTCCGCCATTTCAGTCTGAGCTAAGGTGTGATGTGAGCAGACCTCACTTGTGCCATGACTTGGAAGAATTTTCTGTCTGTTGTGTGTGACTCTGTTGGGATTGCATGCCAAGCCCTGTGTTCAAGGAATTCTGCATGTTATTTTATTATTTCATCCTCTCTACACCCAGCACGGTATGTACTCTATATTACAGCTGACGAGATGATGACTTTAGCCAAGGTCACAGAATGCTCAGGTCAGAATTTGAACCCAGATCTGTCTGCTCCAAAGCCTATGTTCCCAAGCACTATATCCATACTCCTCTGCATTCCAAATACATATTTCCTATCTAAACTACAAGGTGGGTAGAGGTCATAAGGAATAATGAGGTAAGTGGCCTTTTATTTTTAAAAAATATATATTTTTATTGATTTCAGAGAGGAAGGACAAGGGAGATAGAAACATCAATGATGAGAGAGAATCACTGATCGACTGCCTCCTGCACGCCCCCTACTGGGGATCGAGCCCACAACCTGGCATGTGCCCTTGACTGAAATCGAACCTGGGACCCTTCAGTCCGCAGGCCGATGCTCTATCCCAAGCCAAACCAGCTAGGGCTGGCCTTTTATTCTTTTACCTTGAACGCGAGCCCCCTGGAAGCCACTGAAATTTATTCACTCTGACTGTATTGCACACATATTAGGCACCAAAGATTCACCACACACAAAAACAGCATGCTTTCAACACCCACGAGCTCACAATTTAGTTGGGAAGGAAGAGACATTAATCCAAACGATCCTAAAGATGCAGGGACCAGGACAAACCATGGGAAGTGCTGCAAAGAGGCTACTTGGGTTCACGTCCTGGCTGAGCAGAGAGGGGAAGTGATCTTAATGTTCCCAACCTGCCTTGTCTCTCTCACTTAAGAAGGACTGAAAAGTGCTTCTTTCCCTCGGGACCTTTTGAGGGACTGAATAAGATAGTGTCCGTAAGGCACTAGGCCCAGTGCCTGGCTCACAGTCGACTCACTATTATTCCCGTTATTCTCGAAAGGGGGGTCCATGAGAGTGTCATGGGGGCCCCACCCTCCTGGGAAGATGGACTAGATACCTTTTGCTCCTAGACACAACCCCCAAAACTTAAACCAGTAACTCACTGCCTCTCAGGGTTCTGTGGGGCTGGGCTCACCTCCGTGGTTCTTCTTGGGTCTGTCGTGCAGCTGCTGGCAGCAGGGACCGCGGCCGTCCACTTGGGCTGGACACGTGAGATGGCTCCCTCCCCTGGCTTTTAATCAGAGTGTCTGCACGTGGTCTCCGTGTGGCTTGGCCTTCTTATAGCAGCACTGGGTTCCAAGAGGGAGTCGCCATCCCAGATGGCCCATAAGGGACCCGCAGGTCTTCCCCAGCCTCTCCTCGGAAGTCCCAGGTCACCTCTCCTGCATTCCTTTGTTCAAGCAAGTCACTAAGTCCACCCAGGCTCAAGGGGGTAGGGAACTTGACGCCTCCTCTTGATGGGTGAGTGGCAAAGTCATGCTGCAGAATAGAATACGGGATAGGAGATATTGTTAAGACCACCTTTGGAAAATACAATCGGCCATGGAGGTTTCCCTGAGAAAGTGGGCTTTTAGCTGAGACCTGAAGGCAAAAATGGTGAAGAAGGGTGAAGCCAGTGAGGCAATTTAGGCAGAGAAACCAGCAGGTTGCAAAGCCCATGGTGGGAGGCAGGGTGGCTTGCTTGAGGACTAAAGGAAGCACACTAAGCCCAGAATGCTGAGTGAAAGAGGGAGGTGCGGAGTGAGATGGTGAGGGCGCTGGCTGCCTCCTCAAGGATTTGGTCTCATTTTTCTAAAAGGTTAGTGCCAAACATTTAGTTTTATTATATCTAATCCACTTTTTATTGGATTCACTTAATTACAAAAGGAATATATGTTCCTTGTTGCCAAAAAGGTCAAGTGCTGAAGAAGGTAAATTAAAAAGTGCCAGTGCCCCTCCCACTCCCCTGGGAAGTGGCTTGGGCGGCCCCTCTGCACACCAATGTGTTCAGGTGCCACCAACATTGCCCTCCTCTCTCTGAGAAGCTCTGGCTTTTACTGTAAGAAAAAGCATAGCTCTCTTGAAGGATCACAGGAATCAAATAATTGAGTATTTAAGAAGTAGAGCTGTGGCCGGGAAGGTGACAAATAGCAATTCAATTTTATGAACTAGAATAATTTTGTGTTTTATCAGAGCCACGATGTTAGGCAGAAGAAAATAGGAATTAACAATGACATTTGTTTAACTGTGACTATTAGAAGTTACAAGAACAAATATCTTTCCTTTAAAAAGATTTTTTTAACTCAAAACAAAATAATCATAAAACTCCTGTGGAAATGGACTGCTGTGGCCATCGAGATGACAGGTTGAGATGAGCATTCTGAACATACATGAAAATATATCAATGACAAATACTCAAAGTGTAAAGGAGGTATGATAGGAAGAGTAAAAGCCCCCTTCCATTTTCCCCAGCCAAGAATTAATGCTGGATCATTTCTGGTTTTGATTCTTCTGATAATTGTCACTCAAACTGTAGACCAACGCTGTCCAGTGGAACTTCTGATGATGAAGGAAACATCTATATCTGTGCTATTCAATGCAATAGCCACTAGGCACACTGACTATTAATTTGCATATCCTATCTAATAAAAGAGTAATATGCAAATCAACTGGACGGCCGAACGACCGTTTGCTATGATGCGCACTGACCACCAGGGGACAGACACTCAACGCAGGGGCTGCCCACTGGTGGTCAGTGTGCTTCCACAGCTGGATCACTGCTCAGCCAGAAGCTGGGCTCACGGCTGGCAAGCACAGCAGCAGTGGCGGGACCCTCTCCGACCTCCACGGCAGCACTAAGGAGCGGGAGCCAAGTGGTAAGGAGTAAGCAGGTGGGCGGTTAGGAGCAAGGGGTCATGGATTGCGAGAGGGCACAGGCTGTGCTGAAGGACCCCCTCCCCTGCATGAATTTCGTGCATCAGGCCTCTAGTTAATTAATAAAATTTTAATTTAAAAATGCAGTTCCTCAATCACACTAGCCACGTTCCAATAACTCAATAGCCGCATGTGGCTAGTGGCTACCCTAACGGTCAGAGCAGCTACAGACAGGCTGGTCCCTGCCTCTGCCTGACCCACTTTAGAAAGACCCGTGACTGCACACTGGGGAAAATGCAATCACGGCTCATTCCACTGCTCCTTCCCTTTGCCCCCCCCCTCCATTCCCAAGCCCTGCTTGGAGCATTTTCATTTTAGTTCTGTTGGTTTACCTTTATAGCTTTTAGTAACCTATTTAAAACTGTTTCCTGATACATCAATTGTTGACTATAATACTTTGATCCACCACCACGTTTGATCAGCCAGTTAGTGTTCCCCATGTTCTCTCCACGATCTCCCCCCCGCCTCCCCACCCCCCAGCTCCCAGTCACCACACCACTGTTTGTCACATTGGCAGTGTCTCTGGGTAGCATTAATATTCTGTCCTGTAGCTATAAGTTTTCAATCTTTGGTTCTACAATTAAACCAATAGCCACCTTTATACTAATATTGTTGCATAAAGATTACATGATATTATACATAGAAAAACCCTAAAGATGCCACCAAAAAATGACTAGGTTTAATAAATGAATTCAGCAATGTAGCAGGATACAATATTAACTTCCAGAAATCAATGGCATGTTTATACACAAGTAATGAACTCTCAGAAAGAGAAACTAAACACACACACACACACACACACACACACACCCCAATCCCATTTACCATTGCAACAACAACAACAAAAATTAAGATACTTGGGAATAAACCTAACCAATGAGGTAAAAGGCTTGTACTTGGAAGACTACAGGGCATTGAAAAAAAGATAGAGGAAGACATAAACAAGTAAAAGATTAAACCGTGGTCACGGATTGGTAGAATTAACATCTTTAAAATGTCCACACTACCCAAGGCAATCTACAGATTTAATGCAATCCCTATTAAAATACCAACAGCATATTTCACTGTTCTAGAATACTCCAAAATGTATATGGAACCAAAAAAAGACCTTGAATAGCCACAGCAATCTTGAGAAAGAAGAACAAAGTTGGAGGAAACACAATACCAGATATCAAGTTATACTACAAAGCCACCGTAATCAAAATAGCCTGATACTGGTACAAGAATAGGCATTTAAATCAATGGAACAGAACAGAGACCCTAGAAATCAGCCCAAGCCATTATGCTCAATTAATATCTGACAAAGGAGGCAAGAGCTTACAATGGACTCAAGACAGTCTCTTCAATAAATGGTGCTAGGAAAATTGAACAGATACATGCAAAAAATGAAACTAGACCATCAACTTATGCCATACACAAAAATAAACTCAAAATGGATAGAAGACTTAAATGTAAGTTGTGAAATCATAAAAATCCTAGTAGAAACCATAAGCAGCAAAATCTCAGATATCTCTCATAGGCATATATTTATGGATACATCTCATAGGGCAAAGGAAACAAAGGAGAAAATAAACACTGGACTACATCAAAATAAAAAGCTTCTGCACAGCAAAAGAAACTATCAACAAAATGAAAAGGGAGCCCACTATATGGGAAAACATCTGATAAAGGGTAAATATCCAAAATATATAACAAATTCATACAACTTGAAAGGAAGACAAACAATCCAATAAAAAAAAAATGGGCAAAGAATCTAAATAGACACTTTTCCAAAGAGGACATACAGAAGGCCAAGAGACATATGAAAAAATGCTCAAAGTCATTAATAATCCGAGAGATGCAAATCAAAATGACAATGAGGTACCATCTCCCACCTGTCAGAATGGCTATCATCAACAAGTCAACAAATGACAAGTACTGGCGAAGATGTGGAGAAAAAGGAACCCTCGTGCACTGCTGGTGGGAATGCAGACTGGTGCAGCCACTGTGGAAAACAGTATGGAATTTCCTTTAAAAATAAAAAATGTAACTCCCATTTGGCCCAGTAATCCCACTTCTAGGAATATATCCCAAGAAATCAGAAACATCAATCAGAAAGAATATACACACCCCTATGTTCATAGCAGCACAATTTACAATAGCTGAAATATGGAAACATCCTAAATGCCCATTAGCAGATGAGTGGGTTAAAAAACTGTGGTGCATATACACAATGAAATACTATGCTGCTATTAAAAAGAAGGAATTCTTACCATTTGTAACAGCATGGATGGACCTGGAGAGCATTATGCTAAGCGAAATAAGCCAGCCTGAGAAAGAAAAGTATCACATGATCTCACTCATTTGTGGAAAATAATGAACAACATAGAGTGATGAACAAAAATAGAACCAGTGACATAGAAGCATCGAACAGACTGTCAAACCTCAGAGGGGGGTAAGGGAAAGTGGGGGTGGGGATAAGAGATGAACCAAAGGACTTGTATGCATGCATATAAGCATAACCAATATAACCAATATACACAGACAGTAAGGGGATGAGGGCTTGTGCTGGGGGGTGGGAGTGGACGGGGAAAGGTTAGTGGGGGAAATGGAGACATATGTAATACTTTCAACAACAAAGAATTAAAAAGTAAGTAAATAAACATACACCTAACCTATGAACTAGCAATTCCAACCCTAAATTTTCTGAAGAGAAATGAAAACTTATACCCTCCATAAAGACTCACACAAGAATGTGGACAGTAGCTCTATTCCTAATATTCAAAAACTTTTTTCAAATGACCATCAAAAGGAAAATAAACATAATTGAGTTAGAGTCATGAAATTGAATATCTCTCAGCTATAAAAAGAACAAACTGCTGTTACCTGCAACAAATGTGCGTGACTAGAAAAACGTCAAGCTGAGTGATAAAGACAGACACGCAAGAGTACCTACTGTGCGATTCCGTTCATCCGGAGCTCTAGAATAGGTAAAGCTAAGATCCAGTGATAGAAAGGGCCTTGGTGGGAGGTGACTGCAAAGGGAACTTCCTGCAGGGATGTACATGAGGACAGACCTCACTCTGTCTCTTGATTGATTGCAGTTACACTGGTTGTAGTTACAATGTCCTAGCCATTTGTCAAAATCATTGAATTGCATATGTGAAATCTTACAGTTCGTTGTATGTAAATTATACTTCAACAAATTTTATTTTATACCTAGAGGCCTGATGCATTCAATTTGTGCAAAAGTAAGCCTTCCTTCCCCCGGCTGCTGACACCAGTTTCCCTCCGGCACCCAGGACCTGAGCTTCCCTCCGGCCGCCCAGAAGGATGTCCAGTCTAATTAGCATGTTTTTATTATTATAGATTAAAAGAGAAGACTAACTTAAACACTAGGAGAAAAACAATTGGGAGTAGGAATGGGAAGAGGAAACATGATATATTGTTATTATTATTTCATGCTTTTCCCTTATCAGTAAAATCTTTCCTGTTTCTTAATGATATAATTGGTTACAGACTATTTTGAAGACTTTTTTTTTCTCTGATCCCTCTGAGTTTTTTGTTCTTAATTTGGACTAACTGCTTCTCTGGTCTGCTGCTCAGATTTAATTCTGGGATCATTTGATCACAATGACGACTTCGTTTTACTATCTATTGCTTTCTTACGTTCTGTTTTTTGGTTTTGTTTCGTTGTTTTTGTTGTTGATATTTTTGCTGAGGATGCCTGTAATTCCTTCAGAGAGTGTTTATGGAAGGCAAATTTTCTGAGTCTTTCCATGTTCAACAATTCTTGACCTTGTTCTCGGGTTTGACTGAAAGTTTGGCTGCGTGTCTAATTCTAGGCTCCACCCCTTTTCTCTGAGACAGGGAAGCAGCACTGCATTTGCTTCTAGCGCCACTACTGCTGATGGGAAGGCAGACTGTTCTGATTCTATCCCTTTGCAGGTAGCCTGTTTTCCTGGGAACTTTTTTGATTTATTCTCTTTTTCTGTTCTAACATGTTGTGGTGATATGTAAGTTCGTTCGTTCGTTCATTCATTCATTCATTCATAAATATTGATTGTAGGAAACCCTAGCAGCTCTACTTCAGAGCAGTAAGTTCCCTGTGCTGGTGGATGTTACATTCAGGTGTGGGGAGTAGGCAATATAATAAACAAGAAAATAGATGAGACCCCTTCAGATGCTGACAAGTACTAAGGATAAATAGAACAGGGACTGGGGTGATGATAAACTGAGGCAGGATGAGGAGTGCTTGAGCTGAGGGTGTCCGGGGCCTCTCTGGGAAGGTGGCCTTGGAGCAGAGCCCTGAATCATGAGAAGGAGCCACATGGCGATCTGGGAAAGAACGTACAATAAAGGGAGCCTGGCCCCAAAGGACCGAGGTGGGAACACACTCAGTGGGGGACAGAAATGAGCCAGGGTGGCTGGAGAGCGAGTGAGTGAAGCTAAAATCAGAGGAGATGAGGCTGAGAGGCAAGCAGGAGGGACGCTGTAGACCCTGAAAGGAGCTTGGATCTTATTCTAAGTAATTAGGGAGTAATGTGGTCTTGCTCTCTGGCTATGATTAGGAACCTATATAGATACTTCCTAAGTGCATCTCTTGTCCCTGTATCATTTCCTTCGGCTGTTTATCTAGGTCCCTCTCTTTCGTTCTAATGTTTTTCGTCGATCGTCCAGAGGTGTGCCCCACATACTTGGAATCGACGTGCGAGATATTTCATGTGAAGAACCACGTGTGTCAACTTGGAGATGGGGAGCAGCGGGGTACTCACCGTCTGGGTGTTATTGGCTCCACTTGTGCTGTTCACCGCCTTTCCTTGTCGTCTTTGCTGAGAGGGAAAGAGACAGGGGAAGATGTGGGTGTCCATGAAATCAACACAATAAAATAAAGCCCAAAGCCATTCCTGGGGGACCCAACCCTGAGACGCTTCCTCACACCCCCTGGCTCGGGGCTGGATGGAGGGAGGTGGGGCCTGGCTGGACCGCGCATGGAGCGCCTCCAGGTGACCCCGTCTGCACGGAGGTCAGGGAGCTGGCACTGCTCAAAGCTCCGAGAGGAGCCTTCCCAAACGACAAGGCCGCCGCTGCATGGCCTGTGACAACCTCGCCCAGCAGTCTGGAGCAGTGCTCCTGCATAATCACTTTTTGAAGTAGTCACAGGCCCAGCCAGGCACAGGGGGGCGAGGCCAGGAGAGGGACATGGACCCAACTCTCCATGGGAGGGATGTCAAAGAATCAGTGGCCATATTTCAAAGCAGCCAGCCAGGGTTCAAGTCCTACAAGAAGGGCAGCACTCTGTGCCCTAGATTGGGCTCAATCCCACATGGACATGCCCTTGGCAAGGTGCCAGCTCAACCATAGCCTAAGAGAGCATGGGTGGACTCCCAGAGCAGGTAAGGCCGAGAGCAAATATTCCACCTGCACCTGGGTCTCCCAGAGCATGTAGGGCGGGGCAAACTTCCCACCAGTACCTGGGTCTCCCAGAGCATGTAGGGCAGGGGCAAACTTCCCACCAGTACCTGGGTCTCCCAGAGCATGTAGGGCGGGGGCAAACTTCCCACCTGCACCTGGGTCTCCCAGAGCCACCAGCACGGTTGGGACATCTCCACTTCCGTGTCTGTTCTTGGCTGGCATTCAGTCCCACCAAAAATAAAGCTATCACCTGAACCTGGAATGCCTCCTACTTAACACCATTTTCAAACTTAATAGATGGCTGTTGAATGAATATATGAACACATGCATGATCCTATATAATAAAAGCCTAATATGCTAAGTGTCCAGTCATCTGTTCAACCAGTTAAAGTGTAATATGCTAATGGTATGCTAAGACCGCTCAGCCGCTCACTATGATGTGCACTGACCACCAGGGAGCAGACGCTCCAACCGGTAGATTAGCTTGCTGCTGGGGACTGGTCTATTGGGACTAAGCAAGGTGGGCCGGACACTCCCTGAAGCCCTCCCTTGGTCCCTCCCGGCTGGCCAAACTCCCACGTCCCTCCCCAGCCCTGATTGTGCACTGGTGGGGTCCCTCAGCCTGGCCTGTCCCCTCTCACAATCTGGGACCCCTCAGGGGATGTTGGAGAGCCAGTTTGGGCCCGATCCCACAGGCCAGGCGGAGGGACCCCACTGGTACACGAATTCGTGCACCAGGCCTCTAGTAAAATAATAAAAGACAACTAAGCAGGTAAGGAAAGGTGTTTTATGCCACCACGACTCCGGTTACAGCTCTGTCTCCCCCATACATCATTTCCACTGTCTGGGAACCGGGGAAACAATGCAGAGGACACACTGCACGTACTTTCTCCCCTTTCCTCTTACGCTCTATGTATTGGAGTCGGATTGCCTGGGTTTGAAACCCAGGTTGGCCATTGACCAACTCAACTGTGAGGCCCTGGGCAACTTCATTGCCCTAAGTTTCTGTATCTGTGAAATAGAAATCTCTGGGGCACTACCCCAGAGTGATGTCAGGATCTCATGAGCTCACACTTGTAACATGCTTAGAACTGTGCCTGGGACATCGTTCGAGCTGAGTCAGTGTTGGATAGCCTTGTCCTACCCATTATCTTTATTACAATGACTATTACTGTTGTTCACTGTAGCTCTTTCATCAAGGATCAAAGTTAGCCCTCAAAGCAATTCTCATTCCAGCTGTCCAAGGCAGAAAATGGGTCTCAGGAGGCAGATGTGATATTCCAAATGCTCAACAACTGACACAACGCACTATGGGTACTGCAGTGATGCAAGACAGCCCCAACCTCGGGGGACTGGTGGGTGTCTGCGGGCCAGGGTGTGAGCCCCTCTACCAGGTGCCCTGTCCTCCTGCCAGGGTCAGGCCTGCTTGGGCCGAGGGGCAGAGGCTGGGCACAGGAGCGGTACAGGCTGGCAGGCTAGTGCACATCCAGGGGAGCCTCAGCTCTGTCTGGGTGGCGGGGGGAAGGGAGGCACAGGTGACCCTCATGGCAGTGCCTGTTTTCCCACTCGTATGGAAGCACATCAACATTCTAGCACCAGGTGTGACCATTCGGTATGTGTCTGCTGCCCTTCTGTCCAATGGGGACAAAGGAACCAAACACTGAGGGTACCCCACCTCCGTCACCACCTCCCCCGTGTACACTCCTTGGGTACAAATCCAAATTGTTGAGGCCCATTTATCTGAAGTCAATCCCTCAGGTTCCAAGAGTGGGGGTTGGGCCAGGGCTTTGGGGGAACTCCCACACTCGTGCCTCTGCACGTCTGTTAGGACCCACAGAACCGGATGCTGACCCAGGGCTGCCTGTGGGACCAGCTCTGAGTGCCGACAGCCGAATTAAACCTTTGAGACTTCCTACATACCCAGATGCTCCTTGTTATGTAGCCAACCAGAGAATGAGTGGAAAAAATTGCAATATATTCACACAACGGAATACTTTAGAGCAATGATGATAAACAAAATCCCACAACTCACCACACTAGGTATCTCTAGGTGCACCCTGAAAGGAGCCAGACCCAAAGACCACTCTCAGTAACACAAAGAATTCCCCTTCCCCTTCCTCCCTCTCACTCCCCTCCTGCTCCTCCTCCCTCTTTAGCCTTTACTTCCTCTCACTGGTGGCCTTGAGTAGCATCTGGACTCTCCGGAGAGTGTGCACAGCACCTGGCCCGGCTGTAACTTAGCAGACAGGTGCCTCCAGCCACATCGTTTTGTTCTGTGTCATTTCAACACCGATGAGAAAAAAATCAATTTCTTGCCAGGGCCGCTGTCTGGAGTTTCCATGTTCTCCCCATGTACGCATGAGTTTTCTTAAATGAATGTTTAGTTCACATTTATCTCCATGTTTACTGTTAGACAAGTTTGGGGGTCTTCATTTAGACGTTTGGTGATTTTTTTGTGTGACCAGAAATATGCCATAAGAACTTAAATTGTGTTTAAATCAATTAGCCGATGGTAAAATTGTCTTTGTTATATATCACTTTGCTTAAAGCCACAATTTCCAAAACAACAATTGAGAATGTTAGGTGAGGAATTACTGTATTATTGGTGTGAAGCCCAGATCAAAGTTATAAACATGGGTCAAACCACATCAGACCCCTGCTTAACGTGTTCTAATGGCAGCCCATTGTGCTAGGAATAAACTTCAGACTCCGCTCTTACTTTAAACAAGGGTTGGAAAACCACAGCCTCTGGCCAAATCCTGCTCATCCACTGGTTTTGTCTATAAAGTTTTATTGGGACACAGCCACGCCCAATATTTACATATTGTCTATGCCTGCTTTCTGCTGCAACCATTGCTGTGACAGAAGTCATATGGTTCACAGAGCCTGCGATTTGTGACCTATCCCTTTACAGGAAAAGTTTGCTAACCCCTAACCAGGAGGTCCCAGACATACGGCCCCTGCCCAGCCCAGCCTCCTCTCCGGGTTCTGTCTCCCTTTCAGGTGCTGCAGCCACACGCCATGCCCCTCACGCACCACCACCCCCAACCCCCCATCTCTAAGCCTAGAATGCTCCCCATCGCGCTGGACAGAACTGGCCCCTTCTCATCATTCCAGGCTCAACACTGACATCCCCCAGGCCTTCCCTGGCCACGCGCTCTCACTCCTCACCCTTCAGCTCATCGACTTGATTGATTTCTTCCAAAGATGCTTTATTTACTTGTCTACCAGTTCTCTCTCCCAATGAGAAAGTAAACACCATCACAGCCAGGACTCCCGCATCTAGTTCACTGGTACGTCCCCAGCACTCGATGCCACAGCCCATTAGAGGTGCTCAGTGAATGTTGGTTGAACAAATGAATGAAAGAAGGAACCTTTTCTAACAGACCACACTGTACACAGAAGACCTGGTGTGGTGGGATGGCATGTAAGCAATGCTCTTACTATCCGATAAGGACGCGCTATGCAACCGAATTCCCTTTCACAGCCTGTGCAGCAGGTAGCATTATATCCTGTTACGGAGGAAATGGAAGATCAGAATGGTGCATCAAGGTGCCCACAGACACACAGCGAGTGAGAAAGCAAAACCAGACCTGTCTCACTTCAGAGCTCAGACTCTCCCCAGCTGTCTTGCTCTAGAACCCTGCCCCAACGGCTTTGGCTCTTGCTAATATTTGAAAGGCTCCCTCCTCCCAGAAAGTTCAGAAGGGCACCAAACTCAACCAGCAGAGGACATCTCAGAATGTGAGCCCAGGCTGCACATATGCTATTGATCTGCTACCCCCATTCATTTTCTTAAAGTCCAAATAAAAATGAATCCCAGCAGTCAATCTGAATTAATTAGCTTTTCTGGCAGCTGCCATCTGAGAATTAGGAATTATCCTGAGCCAGTAAATTCTAACTGATTCTTTTTTGTGTGGTGTCAGATTGAATTAAAGGAAATATTGTGGGTAAAATTAAGTGCTACGCCTTTCTTATTGCTTTAGTTGCCCAAAGATAAATGCTTTTCATGATGATAAATATACCATAAATTCTTGTAACAACAACTGAAATTCAAATAACTAGGCTGTATAACCCCATGCGACTGTAATTTTCTTTTTATCATCAGCTTGTTTACTGTTTATTGAAGAGAATGTCTGGTCCTTGCCTTTGAGGGAGTTTAAATCGTGGGACAGCCCAGATTTTGTAAGCAAAGCCCCAAGCCAAGCACCTGTCTATATCTTTGATTGCATTCTCTTGATTAAGAGAGTACAAAGTCACAAAGTCCATGTCCAGAAAGTTGGAATGGGGTGAAATGAGAGGGAAGCAAGAAACAATTTGGCCAGAAGTCAGGAGCCACAGACTTAGGCCCTATACTTTAACCATGGCCAACTGGACTCATTCCTTTAATGCCCCTGTTTTCTTATCTGTTAAGTAAGGGTATGAATAGCTTCCCTGCATACATTTCACACAGACCTGGTATTAGGTATGAAATACTTTGAAAGGGACAAAACTTGCTTCGTAGGTTGATTTTTGGCATTCCAATAAGTGAGTAACTTTGCTGGCTTCTAATGGTCATTCTAGACACCTGATTCATAAATTACATGAACAGTAATGAGGCAGAAACCGTCAGGCATTGGCAATCATAAGTTAAGTGAAAGCAAAAGTTAAGCCAGCAAACACATTTCTAGATATATAACAATGTAAGTTGTTTTGACCAAGGCATCATCCTATCTAATAAAAGGGTAATATGCAAATTAACCACTCCGCGACAAAAATGGCGGCGCCCAGTCCTCTTAGCCCCAAGCCCCAGCGGAGTCCCTAAGTCTGCCCAGCAGTGGCAGTCCAGGGTGTCTAGCTGGGAGGCGCCCGCCCCACACACAGCAATCCCTGCCCAGTGGCGGCAGTCCGGGGTGTCTGGCTAGTCACCCCCAAGCCGCGCGCCATCGGGGCAAAGCGGGCCACGGGGCTTGGGGGCGGGGTGTCAGGCCGGCAGCGACCTGCCCCCTGAGCCGCGCGCATTTGGGGCGAAGCGGGCCATGGGGTTTGGGGCTGGGGTGTCAGGCCAGCAGCGCAGTGCACCCCCAATGCGCGATCTTCAGGCCAGGGAAGGCACCCACCGGGCTATCCGCAGCCAGGCTGAGATGGCAGCCTGGGGAGGGGTCTCAGCCTGGCCAGGGCCCGAACCCCTCCAGCGGTGGCAGCCTGGGGTCTCAACCATTGAGTCACACCAGCCAGGTAGTATGGAGGAATCTTAAATGTTTCTTTTTTAATAATATATATTTTATTGATTTTTTACAGAGAGGAAGGGAAAGGGATAGAGAGCTAGAAACATCTATGAGAAAGAAACATCGATCAACTGCCTCCTGCAAACTCCCGACTGGGTATGTGCCCCCAACCAAGGTACATGCCCTTGACCAGAATCGAACCTCGGACCCTTGAATCTGCAGGCCAGTGCTCCATCCACTGAGCCAAACCAGTTAGGACTGTCCAATATGCTAAAGAAAAAAACCCTATCTAATAAAGAGGGAATATGCAAGGGAGGGCATTTGGGGGTGACCGGGGTGTCAGGGGAGGGCAGTTAGGCATCGATCGGGCTGGCAGGGGAGTGGTTAGGGGGTGATCAGGCTGGCAGGCAGAGCAGTTAGGAGCAATCAGGAAGGCAGGCAGGCGAGTAGTTGGGAACCAGCAGTCCTAGATTGTGAGGGTGCAGGTTGGGCTGAGAGACACCCCTTCCCCCCAACACCCCCCCTCCCGTGCACAAATTTCGTGCACCGGGCCTCTAGTCCTATATAATAAAAGCCTAATATGCAAATCGACCAAACGGCGGACAACCGGTCTCTATGATGTGCACAGACCATCAGGGGACAGATGCTCAATGCAGGAGCTGCCCCAGCCCGCAGGCCTCAAGGCAGGTGCCAGTGAGGACCCCCCGTCATAACCCTGCCGGTCACCCCACAGAGGGAGGTGACTGGTGGTGGCAGGGCGATCTGGGGTGGGGCCGGCTGGCAGGCAGCACCAGGCTGGCCAAGGCAGGTGCCCGAGGGGGCCCCCTGATCACCCCACTGGTGGCCCCACAGATCGGCCTTGATCACCAGCCAGGCCTAGGGACCCTACCCATGCACAAATTTCGTGCACCGGGCCTCTAGTAATTTAATAACCATGAAATCATAAAGATTCAATCTACAGATTCAATGTAATCACTATCAAAATTTTCAATTGCATTTTTCATAGAAAATAAAACATAAAATTCATATAGGACCACAAAAGACCCCATATAGCCAAAATCTTGAGAAAGAAGAACAAAGCAAAGGCACCACACTTCCTGATTTTTAAATATATTCTAAAACTATAATAATTGAAACAGTATGGTATTGACATAAACACATAGAACAGAATAGGGAGCCCAGAAATAAATTCACACATTTACTGTCAACTGATGTTTGACAAGGGTACCAAGAACACATAATGGAGAAAGAATAATCTCTTCAATAAATGGTGTTGGGAAAACTGGATATCCACTTGCAGAAGAAGTTGGACCACTAGCTCATACCACATACAAAAATCAACCCACATGTGAGACCTGAAACTAAAACTACTGAAAGAAAATATGTGGGAAAAGATTCTTGACATTGGTCTGGGCAATGATTTTTTTAAAAAAATGACCCCAGGAGCACAGTCAACAACAACAAAGTAGACAAATGAGGGTGTATCAAACTAAAAACCTCTACACAGCAAAGGAAATAACCAACAGAGTGAAGCAACAACCTCTGGAATGGGAAAAGTATTTGCAAGCCATACATCTCATAAGGGGTTAATATCCTAAATATATAAGGAACTCAAATGATTCAACAGCCACACACACAACAACAACAACTGGATTTTAAAAAAACGGGCAAAGGACCTGAGTAGACATTTCTCTAAAGAAAACATACAAATGGCCAATGGGTACATGAAAATGTGCTCAACATCACTAATCATCAAGGAAATGCAAATCAAAACCACAATGAGATATTACCTCGAGCCTGTCATAATGTCTATCATCAAAAAGACAAGAGATAGCAAGTGTTGGTGAGGATGTGGAGAGAAGGGAACTCTGGGCACTGCTGGTAGGAATGTAAATTGGTGCAGCCCCTATGGACACTGTGTGGCAGTTCCTCAGAAAGTTAACAAATTCACATGCAGGTTGGCTGGGGATCAGCTTGTCTAGGATGATGCTACTAAGCATGTGTAGTCAGCTGTTGGGTCAGCGAATCTGTTCTGTTGATCTTGTCTGAGCTCCCTCATGAGTCTGGGGTGAATTGGTAGACTCAGTTTTGACTCACATTGTCTCTCTTCCCCCAGCAGACCAGACTAGGTTCACAAGACAGTAGCAGGGGTACGAGAGAGCGAGCACAGTGTACCAGGTCTCTTCAAGTAGGTCTGGGCTTGGGAAAGGCTCACTCTTGTTTCTATGCATCGTACTGGCCAAATCAAGTCACTAGATCAGCCCGGATTCAAGGAAGGAAAAATAATCTCCACCTCTTGATGGGAGAATCATCAGAGTCACTTTGGAAAGTCATGTGGCCACAGGGAGGGGGTGGAGAATCGTGGTCAATTTTACAAGAGTCTCAGGGAGCTTAAAATGGCGTGGGTATGGGGGAACATTGGATTTAATTTCTTGCACATGACTAAGAACCTTTAAGAGGAGCAGATATGGCTCCCAAACAGTCACCAGGTAGAGAGGGAGGGAGTCTGAGACTGATTTGTGACGTGCAGTACCACCAAGAACAGGTGAAGAATTTACATTATGTGTCTCGTGAGCTATAGGTGGGCCATCTAAGAGAGCGGGGTTCTCTGAGATGTCCAAGAGGGCAGCCAGGACCAGTGGGCTCCCATAGAGCTCTGTGCTGAGACCACTGAAGGGGCAGGCATGGGGGCAGGGGAGCAGCAACAGGAGGAACATGTTACCCCTTCTCTCTGGAGTGGCTTCCTGCTCCAAGGCAGAGATCAGCACATGCCACTGGGAACCATTTTGTAAAGTGTCTGATTGGGCCACAGCCACACCCGTTCATGTATGTGTGGTGTCTGGCTCCTTTTGTGCCGACAGCAGATTGAGCAGTAGGAGCAGAGTCCCTATGCACAGCAAAGCCTAAAATATAACACCTGTGCCCTTTTCAGGAAAAGACCGCTGGTCCTTCTGGAAAGGTTCGTTTCTCCCTCCTGTCACACCCATTTGGGTCCACAGGCAGCCCTTCCCATGTGAGGTGTGAGGTGAAAGGAATCTCTTTCCATCTCCTGTTGGGATGTAGATTTCATTTCCCAGAAGCAGATCCTGAAGGACCCCAGGAAGCCCTGTGGGGGGCGGGGAGCGGGAGGAGGAGTGAAGCAGAGAAAAGAGGCACATCCAGGAGGTGTGGATGAGCTGTGGGCAATTGGGCTCCATCCCACTGGGGGCCTGGGAGCCTAGAACAGGCCTGAGTCATCCACCACCTCCTACCCACCAGCGGGGGAGGGCCTGCCCCATGAAATGACCCTGTGGCTGGTGAGAGCCCTCAGGCCTGGGGTAAGGAGCTGAGAGCAGAATGTACAGGGACAATGAGTGCCTACGGCACACAGAGGGGCCAGCAGAGCAAGTTACACGGGTCCACAATCGCCTAGGGCAGTGGTCGGCAAACTCATTAGTCAACAGAGCCGAATATCAACAGTACAACGATTGACATTTCTTTTGAGAGCCGAAAACCAACTTCTGCGCATGGGCCACGAAGTTTCAATCGCACTGCACGTGGTATTTTGTGGAAGAGCCACACTCAAGGGGCCGCAGTTTGCCGACCACGGGCCTAGCCCTTTGCACTCGCTTGCTTTTTTCTCGATTCCTTTATTCTAATGCTAACCGTGTCGAGTCACACTCGACATCCGAGTGCAAAAGGCTAGGCCCTTTGGACTCCTTGGCTGCAGCCTCCACACTCCACCAGCCACAAAGCAGGAGCGAGTGCCTGGCCCTCCCAGCCAGGGCAGGAAAGGGCCACTTCCCTTCCCCTCCGGTTCCCCTGGCGGACCCTCCACCAGGGCTGCCTCGCACTGCGGGGAGGCTGGGAGGGGCACTCAGCTTGCCCAGGACTCGGAACCAGGACTGATATCTTCTAAGGACTCTTTGCCTTGTAGTAACCTTTATTTAAACCTTAGTTTCAAAGAAGCTATCAGAGTTACCCTCCAACCCTGTATTTCTGAAATTGTCAAGTAACTTAGTGATAGAACAAGTGTTCCTGAAACGGCTGCCTTGGGTTGAAGGAGTATGGAGTAGCTCTCAGCAAGCCTGCCAGGTGTCTCCGGCCAGGCTGCAGGGCATTCTCTATGTGAGATCAGATGGCTGGACCATACTTTGGGGCATGGCTGAGTGAGGTAGAGAACTCACTGGCAGGAAGCTGGGCCCCCTGGGTCTGGCACGCAGGAATGATATCAAGATGAGCTGGCATTTATGGGAGCATGACAGAGTAAAAAGCCCATTTCCCCCATTCCTGTTCCCTTTGGTCTGCAACTCCCCGTTTGGACTTGGAAGCCTAGGGGCTGAGGCAGGTCATCCATCCACCCCCCACCACCACCACCCAGCTCCCCATTTCAGTGACCAGAGCAACCTGTGACCTCCTGGCACCTCCGCCAAATGCTTGCTCTGACAGGCAGTTGGGCCTATTTCTCTGGCTTCTCAATGCCCTTATGACTTGTTTTATTTATTTATTTTTAAACTATATTTTGATTTCACAGAGGAAGGGAGAGGGAGAGATAGAAACATCAATGATGATAGAGAATCATTGATCAGCTGCCTCCTGCACACCCCACATTGGGGATCGAGGTCACAACTGGGGCAAATGCCCTGACTGGGAATTGAACCGTGACCTCCTGGTTCATAGGTTGACACTCAATCACTGAGCCATGCCGGCCGGGCTATTTTTCAACACTACACACAGACTCATGGAGAGAAACATCCGCTAATGATTGCGATGTGCTCATATAGTAACTCATTTAATGCTCAGATTACTTAAGCTCCTTGTCCTTTGATTTCCTTTTCTGTGAAAAATGGGGGTGAGATTCCCAACATCCGCTCTGCATCTCTTCCTTTCTGATCAGCCTCCCCCACCCCCACCAACCTCCCTTCACCACCAGCACCATCACCAATTTTTAGCTGCACACGTGCTGCCTGGGATAACGAGTACATTGCCCAGGCTTCCTGAAGGCACAAGACTAAGTTCTGGGCAAAGCGACACACGCCGAAATGTCATGTGCGACTTTTGGGGAGTGTCCCAAGGAAGCAAGGGTGCCCTTCTTCAATGATTCCTCCCTCCTGCTGGCTGAAATAGGGCTGTGACAGCTGGTTCGTGGGCAGCCACCTTGTGCTAGGAGGGAGACACTCGCTACTGAGGATGGCAGAGCAAAGCGACACCATCAAAACATATGCCAGCCTAGAGTGCCTTCCCTTTGGATATCATGTACCTGGCAGGGAAATTAACCACTGTCTCATCTAAGCTTCTGGTGCTTGGCCAGGGGCATTTGTGTCACCTGGGAATTGGTTAGAAATGCAGCATCTCCGTCCCCACCGCCTGCCTGTTACATCAGAGCCTGCATTTCAGTAAGACCCGCAGGTAATTTGTGTGCAAAACAAAGTTTGAGAAGCACAGGTTGGAGCTACTGCTATTGGAGAGGGGCCTGTCACTCACAGCTGAATCCACTTCTAACTAGAGCAGCACCCACCGCACACCTGGGGGGAATAAACGCGGTCATCAGGTGAAGCACCTACCTCAGGGCGCTGCCCGCGGGGGAGCTAGTTACTGGGTTACACTGCCTTGGGGGGAGGGGTGCTGTGGTAGAGCACAGATTGATGGCAACATTGCCACCAGCCCCTAGAGCAGGGGTCCTCCAACTTTTTAAACAGGGGGCCAGTTCACTGTCCCTCAGACCGTTGGAGGGCCGGACTATAGTTTAAAAAAAACTATGAACAAATTCCTGTGCACACTGCACATATCTTATTTTGAAGTAAAAAAACAAAACGGCAAAAACACCCGCACGTGGCCCGCGGGCCGTAGTTTGAGGACGCCTGCCCTATAGGCTCCAGGACAACCCGTAACGGTAACATCCTGGAGACAGAGCAGAGAGAGAGCAGTGTTTGCTGAGGAACTACTTGAGAGGTTTTGCATAAGCCAAGTGTTTGAAATCAGGGGAAGGGAGAGGTCCTTGGGGTGGACCTCACAGGGCCTGCCTCCACCCTCCACCCTCCACCCCAAATGATGCAGCCTCGGGGGGAGAGGGGAAAGGAGGTGTTAGAATGCTTTGGCCAAACCCTTTGAGTGAGGGGGGGGGAAGTGCAGCATGTGAGGGGCCCAAAAGACCCCTTCGTACTGTGCGCTCCTGTGGGAACAGCGGGCCCTGGTCAACCGCACCCTGGCTGCGTGGGGGGAGAGGGGAAGCTGTGGGGGGTGACCGGCTCTGCGGCCACACTTACCCGGTTTTCCAGCAGGTCCGCCCTCCATCTCTCCTGGGATGCGGTGGGTGAGCTCTGTGCACTGCCCTCGGTGCCCATGCAGGGGCCTGGTTTTCCTGGGGACGCAGGGAGCCGGAGCTGCGGCTGGCTGTGTGGTGCTGCTGGGAAGGCTGGTGTTCTCTGGCCGGAAGTGACGAGTGGGCCTGAGGGGCGGGGCCGAAGTGCCTGCCCTCAGCTGATGCAGAGCAGCAAGTCCCAGAACCGGGAGGGGGGCCAGCCAGTGTGCCAGGCTGGCCTGCGTGTCCCCAGGGTCTGCTGCCCGTTGGCCCCTCTCCGGGCAGAACCACCCGGAGGTCCCTTCAAATGGCTGGACCTAGCTTGGGGTGCTGTGCGCGTGTGCGCGCGCCTCTGTCTATCTGTATGTCCCTACCATCCCTACCTCCATCTCAGCGACTTCCCCGAGGCCCGGAAGCAGAACCCCACAGCAATGAAGGGGTCACTGGAGCTAGATCACCTGGGTTGTTCAAATCCCAGCTCTACCCTTCACAGCTGTTCATGGACAAATTCTTTGCTGTGCCAGTTTTTCCATCTGTGAAATGGGGTCATGGGCTTGCTGTGAGACTCCAATGAGGGGCAGTCCTGACAATGAACCCTCAATAAATCAGAGTTGCTTGTATGGACACCCTTGAGCCTGCTGGGTCCTGTTCTCCTCGCCCAGAGCAGCAGGGTTCTACCCTGAGGGTTCGACAGCAGGCTCAGCGCAGGGGCCTGCAGAGCACACTGTCCCAGTCCTCCGTGCTCCGAATAAGTCATCAGGAATCCTTTCTCCCATGAAATCCCCTTAAATCCTCACAGTTACAAAAAAGAGGAGATCCCATTTCCCCAGAGCCACTGATCCCTTAATTCGCCTTCCCTGGTCCCTGGGCTCATCGTAAAGGTGACTTGGGCTGAGTCAGTGGCTCTGGAGTGACAGGTCCACTTCGAGGGAGCAATTTGCAGAGTGGCTGCCCTGTGCGCTCCCCCAGGCCCTCCCCGCACCATGCGCTGCCCCAATCTCCGCTTGATTATTACTTTCTGCTTACGTCCACTGTGGCCGTGTGGGTGACTGATGTTTAGCGCGGCTAAAAGTCTACCCGGAGGCCCCCTCCTGTTTTTAAAGCAGGAACTCTTCCTGCGGACCTTACCCCGGGGCACAGAGGGCTAGTTGGGAGGAGGGGGAATCACAGGACAGGGACTGGGGTTGGTTCCCCTGCCCCCCAGCTGTACCCCAGCCCTGAGCTGAGCCCGTCTGAGGGGGAACAGGGAAGGTGAGGTCTGCCTCCCAAGATCCACTGCCCTCTCTCTCTCTCTCTCTCTCTCTCTCTCTCTCTCGCAGCAGCCCTGGAGCTCTGTCTGGTTTGGGTTCCCCGAAAGCCCACTCAGAGACAAGGATTCAAGGGCAAGGAGTTCACTTAGAAGGTGATCCCAGGAAACACTGGAGGGGTGGAGGGGTGGAGGGGTAGAGAGGTGGAGGGGTGGAGGGGTGGAAGGGTGGAGGGGTGGAGGGGTGGAGGGGTGGAGGGGTGGAGGGTGGAGGGTGGGACGGGACAGGGCTGGCTGCTGTGGGCGAACCTCCCCCAGCTGCTGCTGGGATGCCTACTCCCCCTTCCTGAGACTGCGAGGCTGCTGTGCGGACAGGATTCCCCAGGACGTCAGCGGGCAGGAGCAGTCATCAGCGGGAGAATGGACATCAGGGCGGTTTGAGCCAAACTTGGCCCATCGCCGCGGCCAGGCGTCCAGGCCACTGGCTACAGGACAGGGTCCTGGGCAGCACGTGGCCTGAGAGGCTGAGGATTTGGCTGGTGTGGTGGGTGGGAGCAATCCACCTGTGTGTGCACTGCTGCGCTCGACCAGGTGGCCTGGCATTTCCCCTCCGGGTGGGGAGAAACTGCTCTCCAATGGAGCCCACGTGAGAGGTCCTGGTGGTGTTGTTTAAAACCCTCATTTAAAAAATTGTTGTCACCTGGCGGCGTGGCTCAGTGGTTGAGCGTTGACCTATGAACCAGAAGGTCACGGTTCGATTCCCGGTCAGTGCACATGGCCGGGTGGTAGGCTCTAGCCCCAGTGTGGATGGTGTAGGAGGCAGCCGATCAATGATTCTCTCTCATCATTGATGTTTCTATCTCTCTCTCCCTCTCCCTACCTTTCTGAAATCAATAAAAATATATATTTTTAAAATTGTCAAAATTTGTAAATATTTTTATTGTAAAAAATGTAAAATATACATAACGCAATGTACAACTTCACCCATTCTTAAAGGTTCAGCTCTGTGGCATTAAGTTCATTCACATGGCTGGGCAGCATTTTGTAACGTTTTTGATTATTTATTCTTGCGAAGGCACAGCAACTGGGATCTATTTTCAGGGGCTGTTGGTGCATCTGTTGGCATGGTTGGTCAGCCAGTCACAGAAGTGTCCCCTTGCTGATGAGGTGGGAGTATCTGTGGGCCCACAGCCCTCTGGACCGCGGTGTCACTTGGGCATCTGTGGGCCCTGCCCGGGCCAGCACAGCCCGCTTTGGCTTGCCTTGGACTTGGAGAAAAACACTTAATCCCCCGGCTGCAGGGACGTGCTGGGTCCCGGTGGCGGAATTTCTCTTGCCTGGGGGGCCAGATTTTGTTCTAATCCTGAAATAGCTCCCTCCCGCCTCTCCCGGCTTGAACCCAGGGTTTATTTATACCCACCCTTTGGAGGCGTGTGTGTCCCTTTCCTCCCTCCTCCCAGGGGACTGCTGTGGACAGACAGACACAGCGCAGCCATGCCCCGGTTGGCACCATGACCCCTGTCGTCCCTCTCCGTGTCTTTGCCGTGGCGATGGAGCCCGGGGCTGGGCTGCGGGCGGGGACCACCGGGGGCAGAGGTGGCAGGCACAGCTCGAGGGTCTTGGCATTCCTTGTGGCCCAGACATGCCCTCCCCCCAACCAGGGGCGGTTTCTGGGGCATCAGATTGTTTCCCTGGAGACTCAGCGTGTGATGTCTGTGGGCAGCTCTTAGTCGTCGCTACACGTGGCCTCAGCCGTGTTACCTTACGGGAGGCGGCTGGGGACCAGCCACGTGGCCTTATTCGGCCTCGGGGTGGGGGCGGGTGTTCCTGGCCCTCACTGTCAGACCTTTAACTGAGTTTCTCAAAGCGCTTTCCCAGCAAGCACTCTGGGGCCAGGCTCTGCGGTGGGGTGAAAAGGTCATTGGTCTCAGGAAGGGCTGCTTGCCTTTGATCCGGCAGCAATTCGAGGTCGCCAGACAGAAAGGCCAGATGAGCCCTGGTGATTAGCTCCCTGTGCAAAGCCAAGGACTTTCTGTCTTGTTTGTTTTCACCCCTTTGCAGATTTCAAGTGCCTCACCTTCTCTTTCTCCTTTTAGCTGTTTCCTCTCCCCTCCATCTCTGTATCGGTCTCTGGGGCTCATTATGTGTTTTTCCCCCGCTGTGTGTCTCTCTGAGAGGGAGAGAGAGAAAATAAAAAGACATGGGTTTGTTGTCCCACTTATTTATGCATCACTGCTTGCTTCTTGTATGTGCCCTGACCAGGGACTGAACCCAAACCTTGGTGTATCGGGGCAACGCTCTAACCAACTGAGCACCCGGCCAGGGCCGCTTTCTCTTTTGTGGTCTGGCTGTCTCAGTCTGTGAGTTTCTGCTTATCTCTGTCTCTCTCTTTATCTCTGTCTCTATGTCTCTGTCTCTCTCTGTTTCTCTCTCTCTCTCTCTCTCTTTCTCTCTCTCTCTCTTTCTCTGTGTCTCTGTCTCTGTCTTTCTCTGCTCTGTCTTCCACGCTCGCTCTGGCCCAGTCTAGAGCCCCTGGCAGGGGACACGGGTGAGTCAAGGTGGCTGCAACCAGAGACCGCAGGGAAAGCAGCCAGGGCTGGTCTATCTGAAGGGAAACGATCAGTTTACGTTTTGGGGAGAAACCTGGGCACACATACTGTCCAGGGCCTGGCCTCACCCGCCCCTTGGGCCCCTCTGGGGAACTTCAGTCCCAGGTGCCCCAGCCGCCCCAGCCCTCCCCCTCCCCGCCCCCCCGTATCACGGGGCTGCCCTGGGACACAAAGCAGCCGACTCCCAAGGCTGAGCCAGACGTCACAGGGAAGAAAGGGGCACAAGACATTCCAGTTTCGGGAGATGTTTAGATTCATGTGCAACCAATTCATACGCTATTTATTATGCAGGACGCTTGAGCAGGTTAGCTCCATCCCTAATGTCTAGATGGTCATAAAACAACCCAAGAGATCTTCTTGGGAACACTTTGTATTTTGGGGTCACTTACATTTGAGCAAAGGTGGCCTTCACGCTTTCCTGTGCGTTCAGGAGGTGTGGGGACCGTCATGCCCACTGGGGAGCAGCCCCGGTGCCCCAGAGAGGCCCCCACGCGGCAGTTCAGAGGCCGAGCGGGGAGGTCTGACTGCAGCACACCTGGTTCACGCACCGCCTCCCCGCCCCAGGCGCCTGAGACACATACGCAGGGTTAGACGTCTCCTGTCCGCCCAGCACGCCGAGGTCTGGCCTCAGGACACGCGATCGATTAGTGCTCATCTGCCCCTAGGTGGTCACAGAGGAAGGACAGCAACAATAGCACCTCACCGGGTTAACAGGAGTTAGTACAGGCAAAGTACGCACTGTCCTAGCCCATGAATGCTCCCAAGCAGGCCTTTCCCCGCTGGGAAAGCAATTTAAGGCCAATGACAGCTGGATGGTAAGAGAGACTCCCTTTCCTGTAAGTAGAAAGAGTGCGCATTCTTTCTCAGTTCGAGTCACTGCAGGTGAACTGCGTGGAGGCTTCGCCCTCAGAGAGCGTGGGCGCAAATCCCAGCTCCACGATGTACACCTGTGGCCAACGGGAGACTCGTTCTAGCGCTTCCCTCCCCCGTCCCAGGGGTGGCGTACTTCCTGCTTCTCACACGGGGCGTGGCCAGGTGACTTGCTCTGCTGTCAGCAGGTGTGGAGCCGGCAACGTGATGGAAGCCCGAGATGTGATGGAAGCCCGAGATGTGATGGAAGCCCGAGATGTGATGGAAGCCAGAGATGTGATGGAAGCACACAGCAGGCCTGCCCTCCCCGCGGCTGCCCTCTGCGTGAGGAGAACTTGCCCCTGCTTCCTGCCGGCTGGTCCAGGGACGATGACTGTGGAAAGCGCCTCACAGAAATTATATCTTCAATTCCTGCCACTATCTTAGGAGAGGGTCTTGCCATCCCGTTTTGCAGATGAAGAAACTGAGGCCCCCACCCCAATCGTCCTGTTGGACGGCTGCACCAGGACCCTTGTCTGAGATCAGAGCTTGGGACTTAAGCTTCTCCCCAGACAAGAGTTTGTCTCGGAACCACACTCCCCAGGACAAAACCCATCCCCTCCAGTAGGCATGAAGGTTCCACGTGTCCCCGCTGAGGCGGGGAACCAGACTCAGGAAAACATTTTCCCCAGTGAATCTTCCTAGGTGGTTGCGTCTGCAGTGGAATGACTGCCATTGGGAGGTTGAAAAGTTGACAGGTGATGGGCGAGCATTTCACAGAAGGGGCTGCGGTCTTTACAGATGCCGCCCTCAGCTCTGCAGAGAGGAGGGTGGTGCTTGCAATGGAGAGAGGGGGCGTGGAGAGGCATCCTGGTCAGATTCCTCGCCAGGCCAGCCAGCTTCTCCCCAGTGTGTGAGTCCGATGACACTCAGAGTGTTTGAGGTTGGCAGTGGGGGTGGGGGGCGGGCGGGGAGGAGAGCGTAAGGGGGAGGGGGACAGTGAGTCAGGACGAGGCTGAGAACAGAGACCCCACCGCCACCACCTGGCTTCTTCACACCACGAGGAGCGCGGAGAGTTGGAACTACTTCAGGGGAAAGTTGCTTCTCATGTGAAATTTGTTTCTCACATGAACAGCCTCAGGGACCCTGACGTGCCACAGACCTCCTCCTGCTCCATTCCCACTGGGACCCAGCAGGCCGGGACTGCCACTCGCATTTAGTGACGGTGAAACCGAGGCTCAGTGAGATTAGACGCCTGGACCAAGGTCGCTCTGCTGAGAATCGCATCCAGGTTGTGTGACTGCGGGCCATGCTCTGTGGGGAAAGCTTGACCCAGCTCTTGTCTCTGCCCTGGTTACAGGCATAAATCATCTGCGGGGCTCCTGGCCCATCTTCTGTTGGGATGTGTTCATTCAAATGAATAAAACGATGCTTTATCTGGCATCAGGGAAGGTGGTATTCCACTTTCAAGTCAACTTGCTAAGCTTACCTCTTGAGGCATTTCCATTCTGTCATTGTCAATGGTTTGAGGTGAAAACGACTCTCAAATGCATGTTGCCTTGTTGAAGGGCACACATAGTTCCGTCTTCCCTGGAGGACTCTGGGAACTGTGGTGAAGGCGACACGGGTGTCCCCCTGGACTCCTGACATGTACTGGACTATTCACTCTGCACTCAAGGGCCCCCATTTCCAGCTCCGTGGGATGCTTTTCAGCCTCCTCCCCCCTTACAGTATCCTCTGGAAGGCCAGCTGCTGTCAAGAGCCCTCCCCACGCCCCCACGCTGCTGTAGGCGAGGAGACGACGAGCCGGCCAGACCTTTTATGTGTGCGTGAATATGCGTTAAACACTCGGGCGATGGCTGATGGACCTTCTGTGGGGACTCTGTGACGTTGACACTGTTATTGCTCCTCTGTGTCTCGTCTGCTTTCGTCCCACCTCCCAGAAGTTGTGTTCCAGACATTTGAGCTGCTGCATGGACCACAGCCAGCTAAGCGATGGTTTGCACAGGATGGAGTCATAGGAGGAAGATCTGCTGGCTGGAGGCGAGCAGAAAAAATAAAGTTCATGCATCGAAGGCTAGTTAAGAACCTGCGCGTAAATGTAACTAGCAGCTTTAGTGGTAACGGCCCCAAACTACAAGCAGCCAGATGTCCTTCGGCGGGTGAGTGGATAACAAACGGTGGCACATCCACCACGTGGAATACTACGTAGCAACAAAAGGGAACGCATTACTGAAAAGTACCCCTTGGATGCACTGCAAGAGCATTAGCTGAGTGGAAACACACACACACACACACACACACACACACACACACACACGCACGCACACACACAAAAGAGCAGTCCCTAAAAGGTTGCATACTGATTTCATGTATGTGACACACCTGAATGAGAGAATGGTGGTAGAGAGGAGGCTGCGGCCGTGGAGGCGGGAACAGGGAGCTCCTGCCCTGACCATGGCGGTAGCTACGCGAAGCTATACAGAACCATCCACACACACAAAACAGAGAGAGAGAGAGAGAGAGAGAGAGAGAGAGAGAGAGAGAGAGAGAGAGAACAGAGAAAGGGGTGAAGCCCGAGTAGGGCCTGCAGTTGAGTTGATAATAATGTACAGACATCAACTTCCTGGTCTCCATAACGGTCCTCTGGGTAAGTCAGATGCTATCATTGGAGGAAGCCGGGAGAGGGTAGGAAGGAACTCTGTACACTATTTTTGCAACTTCTATGTGAGTGTAAAATTACTTCAAAATAAGAAGTTAAATTTTTTTTTTAAGTCTGTGTGAGAAATCCACTTGAAACCATTTCTGACTTACCTTGTGTTCTCATGAGCTCTGCCATCTTTCCCTCCAATTGTCAGTTTTCCGTGTATGTATAACGTTGCAATATGATTTCATATGCCTTTTATCATTCCCCCCCCCTCCCCTGGAGTTCTCCTTTCTGTTTTTCCCCATTATTGTTTTAATTATAAAAATAATTGTTATTCATCATGACTTTATCTGAAGTCTTTCATTTACTTAAACCAGGGACCCAGATTTACAGCATCTCAGGGGAGGCCAGGATGACGGGGGGAGGAGGGGGGAGGGCTGGCAGGAATGCAGACACTGGCCTGTGGTGTCCATAGGCAGTTCTGCGCTGTTTTTCCTGCCGCTTCCCCAGGGCCTAGCATAGCGTCTGAAACGCTCAGTACACATTTGTTGTGCGCATGTCTGCGGGCCCAGAGGGGTGTGTCCACAGACCATAAGATATGCAAGTGTCCTTTTCCTGGATCCTACCAACTACATGTGAACACAGTTTTATGGAAAGAGAGAGGGAAAGGGAGGGAGGAGGGAGAGGTCAAGGGACAGGGAGGAGGGGGGAGAGGAGGGTATTTATTGTAATGCAGATGCTTCCATAGGCCTCTCCCCAATTCGATTCTTGGGACATGCTGCCTCCCCACCACCCCCCACCCCCACCCGCCGTCAACTCCAAGTTTCAGCTGAAGACTTCACTTTCCTGGGGAAACCTGTTTGTACCCCTTCCTCCTAGTCTAGGGCGGATCATGTCCCTCCTCCACTCTTGAGCCCACCTTTCCCAGACTCACAAATCGTCTCACTCAGACTTCCCAGGGGCTCCACGGTGGGCAGTTCCTCTGGGACAGTCCCTGGGCTGGGCTGCTCTCGGGACACACCGCAGTCACCACCTGTGGACTCCCGGTAAAGGCTGGTGTGGCCTGCCACCACGTGTTGGAGGGCAGTGATGTCTACACCCTCAGTATACATGTTTATGCAGCCCCTCCTCGTGCAGGGGGTGGTGGCGGGTGGGGACACTCTCCAGGAGCCAGACCCTTTGCTTTCTTTAACTCATCTGCTCCTCACGTGTGTCCCAAGAGGCAGGCGATGTATCTGGTTTCCAGGTAAGAAAATGGAGGTTCAGAGAGGTTGTGCAAGTTCTCAAGGGCACACAGCTTGTGTGGAGAGGCCCTTCTTGAACCCACCTTCCTGCTGTCGCCTACCTTTCCCAGGAGTGCTCCCTGCTCTGGGTGCATCACAGAGAGTTGCAAATTGCAGCATATGGAGCAAAACCAGGTGGAACGCTTATAGTCAGATCTATATAGGAAACTCTGGGTCACTCATTGAAGTCTGATTTGTCTGTTCCAAGAAAAGGGCCTGTGTCACGTTGGGTCATACGTCACGAACTGAGTCCCGGACAGATGTGGGGCACTTTCCCAGGTGTTTCTGAGAGAAGAGCACCAGCTTTTAGGATGTGTTGCAGACCTGGCAGATCTGAGGGAACATCAGCAATGAGGTGGGTAGACCAGACCTTTCGGGGGTGAGGGCAGCAGTGGGGGGATGGGGTGATCTGTGGGAACACCAGGAAGTTTCATGGCAGGTGTTAATGGTGACTCACCATTGCCACCTACTTGGTATTTTGTCCAAAGTCAACTGCATTCTGGGAAAAGCACTTAACCACATCTCTCAGAAGGAGGCTTGGCGCCAGCATGTCCCGCCTCCAAACCTGGTTGTTATTCAGAAACCATCCTGCTGGGTCCCCAGGGCCACCTCCCGGCCTGGACACCTCACCAGGCCTGACTTCTTTGCGTGGACTCAGAGGACATCCGAATCTACTGTGGGTTAAAAGCCACTTTGCCTGCATTGCATCTGCCTCTGAGTGACAGCTATGGCTTCAAGTAACTCTCCTTCTTGACTGAAAAAGTCCTTCAAGACGTGGCCACTGAACTTCACACACTACAGAGTTGAATAATATTGTGGTCACTTCTCTAAGGAATCCAGTGCTAATAAAATAAGGTAGAAGGAATTAGAACCAGAAAGCATTCCACATACTACGAGCAAGTTTGTTTCATGAAACTTCTCTCTCTCTCTCTCTCTCTCTCTCTCTCTCTCTCTCTCTCTCTCTCTCTCTCTCTCTCTCTGTGTGTGTGTGTGTCCAGGGTGTGGCACAGGTAGCTGGCTCCCTCCTATTGCATAGCTGGGTCCCTAGAGTGGTCTCCTGGGTGACTGGCTTCTGCTAATGTGGTTGAAAGTGACATTTACTTTTGGGTCAAGGTGGCTGGGTCCCTGAATCACCACATGGAGGAGAGCCACCCACAGACCAGGAGACCTCGCACTGCAGGTGTGTGAGAAGTGAACTTCCCTTGTTAAGCCACTAAGTCCTGGGCCCTGTGAATTACAGCACTGAGAAATGTATTTCTTAACGTGGGCATGGTCAAAAGTTTGAAAAAAGCACCTGATCTAATCTAACCATCTTGTTTTTCAGATGGAGAAACCGAGTGTCAGAGAGGGTGAGGGGCTCCCCAAAGTCTCCTGAATGAGCTGGGGCCAAACCCTGCCTGAGCAGGAGGGTCAAGGCCGTGAGGTCGTGGCAGGCTTTGTGCACAGAGACGGGGCAGAGATGACCGCTGGGCTGCGGACGCGTGGTCCAGTGCTCCTCCAACCTCCGCACGCACCTGGGGCGTAGATCTGACATCGGCTCTGCCGGGGGCCTCCACCCACAGCTGGGACAGGAAGGGTGACCTCCTCCTGGCCCTGCTGAGCCAACTCTCACCTGCCCCGCTCGGCTCTGTGGTTAACATCTCTGCAGCACCCTCCAGCCTTCCTCTGCAAGTCTGAGTTTCTCTGAATTCTCTGAGGCATCGGATTCTGAGAAGCCAGCAGCAGCCTTGCCCATGGCACAGGCGCCCTCGGTGAGCCACATGCCCACAGGCGCACACCCGGGGACCCGGCCTCCGGGTTTGCTGCAGTGGGTTTGGCCCTTGAGTCTTCCAGCTGAGGCCCCGGACACCGGAGGCCCCGTGATACACCGTTCCAACCGTGTTCCCCGTGTTCCCGACCCACACGGCCCCTGAGCATAGTGATGGTTTGTGCCACCACGTTGTGGGCAATTGGAAGTGCAGCCCCAGTAACTGGCACCGTGGGCAGCGTGAAACCTAACAATAGGACCTCCGACAGCGGTGCCATGGCCGAGGGGCAGGTGGAACCTCCCCAGAGCAGCCTGGCCACTGAAGGCGGCGTTCACCGGGCGCTTGGGATGGAGGACGCAGGCTGGGCGCTGCCATGAGCTGGGAAAGGGACCAGCAGGAGGCGGCCAGGGGGGCTGGGGCCCAGCCCTGTGGGGTTGGCATGGGGGGGTGTCCAGGGAGCCTCCCTCCATCTGAGGACTCGGAGGACGGCCCTTGGTCAGATCTGCTTCCTGATGGGGTGGGACGGGCGGTCAGAGGAGCGGGGCCACTGGCCAGGCCCACGTGGGGACGAGGCCTCCGCTGTGGTGGGAAGTGGGGAAAGGGTCTGTCCAGCTGTGGGACGAGGACCGGAGGCTGTGTGGGGACCAGTGGTGTCTGGACAGCTGGATGGATGCGGGCCCGGGGTCAGAGGTCGAGGGGCAGGCGGTGGGGATTCCGTGCTGAGGGGAGCACGTCGCTGCAAGGGCTGTGGACGGTGCCCTCCTCTTTGTGGCTTGGCCTTCGCTGGCTGTCCTTCCCCTGGAGGAGCCCAGGGGAGGGAGGGGGCATCCCCTGCGGCCGTCACCCCTGCAGTGGTGCCTGGTGACGTATCCCTCCATTCCGAGTCTGAGGTCAGGCCCGGGAAGCCTCTGGGGTCCCCCCGCTGGGCACGCTTTCTGGCTGGCCCTGAATGACGGGCGGCACCGAGGCCTTAGTGCGGGGCCGGCCCGTCACAGCCCGCGCCCGTGGGACAGGCAGCTGGCTGGGCCGCACTCAGACGCCAGCATCCGCGGAGCAGGAGGTGGAGCCCTCACTTCGCCGCAGGGAGGCCTGGCTGACCCCCCGGCGCTGCCCACCAGGCTCACCTCTGGGCCTCGGGGTCTCCCAGGCTGCAGGGAGGACTCCCTCTGGGCTCCCTTTGAGTTTAAACCCTTCCAGGGCTCTTTCCGTCCTTTCCTGGCAAATCGAGGGGCATTTGCACCGCGTAGCCTCCCTCTGAGGGGTTCCGCTGGATCTGCTGAAGGAACAAGTGAACCAACGTTGGACGAATTCTCTGGGCGACCCCCGCCCTCACCACCACCCCCCGCCCTCCTCACCAGCAGGCCTGCCTCTCAGAGAGCAGACATCTCGGGGTGCCGTGCACATCCTTGCCAGGCTGAGCTTGCTGGCTGTGAGGCCAGTTCCAGGGAAACGAAGCCGCCCACAGCCCCTCCGACCGCGCCATCGGGTCCTCCCCTGTAGGAGCTGGCCACGCGGGGGCCTGGGAACAAGGCGGCCGGCCACACCTCCCTCTGCTGACCAGGGGCCAGGGCGGAGGTGTCAGTGCCAGTGCCAGCCCTGAGAGACCCCAGCGCGACTGTGTGTGTGTGTGGGGGGGGGGGGGGGCGAGCAGTAGCAGGTGGGGAAGGGAGCCAGGGGAGGGAAGGTCAGCCGTGGTCGGAGCTGCTCCCAGAGGTGTCATTCCCGCCACTTCCTGGCAGCGGGCAGCCTCTGGGGCTGGTGGGGGTGGGGGGTGGGGTCTCAGGTAGAGGCTCCGGGAGGGCGGCCCGAGGGGTCTTCACAGGCACACAGGCGTGTACAGGCCTCTGCTCCCGGCCTGTGCAGTGGGGTGTGCCCATGTGGGCACCGGTCAGGGAAGCAGCACGCTCCGCCTTTCCATGGCAGAGCCTGTGGTTAAGAAAGTCCCTTGGGGTGGGGGTGGGGTGACCCGTGGGAGGGCAGGCCCCTGGGCTGGGCCTGGGACAGAGGCCCGTTAGGGATGGGCCCGAGGAGCCGCTGGCTCCCCGGCTCTTCGGAAGCTGCCAGGCTGCCCTGCACCTTCCCAGTTTGTCACGTATGGCCTGGAGTGCACCCCCCGCCCCCCGCCCCGCCCCGCCGGCCTCTTTCCAAACCCGATGTTAGTTGGTGTCAGTGAGGCCCCCACCCAGGACAACCTTGGTGCTGAGGGGAGTGTGGGGAGGTGGAACCTGTCGGGCCACCCCGAATGGCCTCTTGGACCAGCAGGCTGAGCAGAGCTGCTGCAGGGTGGGCCCCTGGGCTCCATGGCCAGGCCTCCGGGGCCCAGGTCAGTGGGAGGTGGGGCTGCACGGCCTCCGGGGCTCTCTGGGAGTGAGCATCACCTGTGACACTGTCCTGCCCTTCGCCACGTGTCTCTGTTCTGCTTTAAGCGAGTTGCCCTATTTAATCCTCAGCGCACCCTATGAAGTAGGCAACTTAGGATTAGTGTTTGCAGATCAAGAGGCTGGGGCCCCAGAGGTTAAGCAACTTGCCTCACTTGGAGAGAAAGGGACGGTAGCGCTGGGAGCGAGCCTGGAGTCAGCCTGGGTACCCCTGGCCCTGTGTGTTGGGGTGGGCGCCATGTCCCCACCCCCTGCTTGGCACCCACGGCACCACTGGGTGAGGCCAGGCCAGCACCCTATGCCCCCAACCCCCGCCTGGAACAAGTCAAGCTGCGTTCTCATTCCACATTAGCCTTTTATTATAACCGTAGTGAATGGAATCACTCTGCCAACAGGATAAGTCATTTCTTAAGTCAGTATGAGTTATAGCATAAAGATGAATGAGAAAAAAGCAATAGATATAAATGGCACGGCTGAGTACCCATAAATCAAAGGAATTGTGCCATTGTGAGAAAATTATTATGACAACTTTTACATCAAAGTGGTTCAAGCCTGTTTATAGGAACCTTATATTTCACTCTAACACTATAAAAAGAGAGCTCCTGAAAGGAATACTGAGGAAGGGTTTTGGCCTGAGAGAAGGAAGCCTGGCTTGCCAGCTGCAGCCCCAGTTCATCCCGGCCGCCTCTCCCGCCCCACGGACCCCGGGCCCTGTGCGGGGCCGGGGCAGATGCACATCTGCGGGAGGAGGATGGCGCGGCTGCGTGTGGGCTCCACAGGACAGCCACTCCGCGTGGGGGAATAAGTCCTCCATCCACTCTTGTTCTGTAATGACCCCTGGGGTGGCTTTTTAAAGAAACAATACAATAGAAACAAAAAGAATAAATTTGGGTCAACTCTGGCAGATTATCATTAGGAGGCAACAGAACTGCCACAGAATTTTGTAACTGTTTGCCATCTAGTTCTTGTTAATGGCGAACAATCACCCCCCCCGCCCCCCCGCAATGATGTATGAGATCCTACTCAGTGGTATGCAGGGGAGGCTGGGTTTACTGTCAGTCACCTTCATTCTCACCGACTTGCCGTTAGTGGAGGATACTCGTTAGTGGAGGATACTCGCAGGAGGCCGTCTCTGGGAGAATCCAGTATAACTAAGAGTTCAGAGTGCTGTATGACCCCTTGGCAGCCACACAAGGTGAGGCAAGGTCATCACGACTTCCTTTCTCTAAGCTGAAACTCCACAGGGAAGGTACACATATAATCTCACTCAGATTTCCACACTGATCAGAGAGGAATGCATGAACACAGGGAGGGGCATGTATAAAAAAGGTAGATGACGATGAGAATTAATCTAAGCTTTACGTATATAAAATTTAACTGCTGATAATCAAAACACAAGAGGGTTCCAATGATTATCACATTTGTTAAAGAAAAAAATATATATTCGGGATTTTAAAATTGTGCCATTACACGTAAGTACCTGATAAAAGAATAAAAAGGAACATAAATTCTTTAACAGCACTGTAACTAATAAAAATGCAAACAATGCTCAATTATGAAGAATAAAAACAAGTCACTTAAAAAAGATAAGAGTAATTCGAGTCTCAGACCCCATAAACCTATGGGAGTTTGGGGGTGGCTGTTGTCTGCACCTCCCCTCCCATGGGCTTCCTTCCTCTGAGGTGTGAGCAGTTTGCTGGGGCCACAGGAGCAATGCCTCTGAGGGACCCCAATGGCTCTCAGGTGGCACCGACATGGAAGCCCAGAAGGAGGACCCCCTGCATGCGGACAGGGCTGAGGTCTCAGGGACCCTGACGCGGGAACCAGCCCAGAACCCCTCGGAGGGGTGGTGTCTGGTGGCCACTGTGGGGCCAGTGACACTCTGCTCTCAGGCAGAAGAAAGGCTGAGAGTAAGCAGACGACCCTGCTCTGCCGCCAGGAGACAGCCAGCTCCAGGGGCCAGCGAGGACAGCGCTGCACTCTAGAACCTTCCCTAGCCAGGCCCTGCACAGCTGCCAGGCCCTCACCGAGGGACCTCCGAGCTCAGGAAGCATCAAGGGGACACACTGGCAGCAACCTGCTCAGCGAGTCCCCCGCACAGGGGTTGAGCGGACCACGCAGGGCCGGGCCGCGTTCATCAGCGCCTCTCAGGCCTGGAGTACCATTCGCCCTGCAGGCTGATGTGTTAGGGATGCCCGGCTAGAGTTTAAGAACTAACTGCAGAGCCAATCAGGAGCCCCTCTGACTCCCGAGTCACCACCATGTTCTGGAGCGGGAGTGGGAGGGCCTGCCAGCACATTGGTGTAGAGGAACCATGGTCGCAGTGGCGGGATGGAGAGGGTGTCTGTTCGTTCATACGCAGCTCGTCACCTGTTGCCAGGAAAGCACCCACTGCCAGAGGCCTCTTCACCTCAGAGGAGACGCCCTAAGAGCCAGTCCCCCCGGCAGGCTGCTCAGCGACCTTGTTTTCACGGGTGAAGCATGATTGTTTGGGGCGGGGCAGGGATGGCCAGAGGGGTCTGGACTGAGGCCTGGAAATGCATCCTTTAACAATGAAAAAACCTAAACTCACCGCACCTAACTGAGCCCTAAGTTCAGACCCCGTTTCTAAAGATCACCGGCACTACTGAGCGGTCAGTAGTATTCCTCCAGCCCCGGTGCCCGGTCCTTTCGGTTGCATCGGGCTTTGTTGTATGACTGCCCGAAGGAGAAAGGAACTCGGCCGAGACAGCTTTCCAGAGAGAGCGTGTCCTTGCTGTCAACCACTTTCTCTCCCGGATGCTCTGAGGGAGGGGAGACTGGAAACCAACTCTTCTTCCTTCCAGTTATAACAGGTGGAGTTGCCACACCATAGCTGGGGAGCACAGAACAGTGTGGAGCTGGACCCTTAACCCAGCTCTACCTCGGGGAGGGGGGGGGGGGGTTAGGGAAGAGCCTAAGCCCTGTCTGCGTCTTGGTGACCATCAGTCTGTATGCTCTGTGGCACCATTTGCCTTTCTCTGAAGGTTCTGATGGGTGGCTCCGATGCCACATTGCATGCTGGGAAAGAAGCGCTGGTTTCAGAGGGGTCTCCACTGGGGGGGCCTCAGCTGGGCCTTGAGGCTGCTGAGGGGGACGGCGGGGCTCTGTGTCAGATGTCCAGGGGGCTCACAATGGTGAAGCCGGAGTCCTTGCTGTTGCTGCTGCTGTCGTCGTCGGGGCTGGAGCTGGGGTTGCTGGAGGAGGCCGAGGCCGGGCCCATCAGAGGGTCGGAGAACACCAGCGGGAAGCGGGCCAGGCTCTCGCCCTTCCCAGATGTGCTTCTGAGGGTGCGGAGCGGCTGGGCCTGGCTGGAGAGGGGCGCCCTGGCACTGCCTCCCCCGTCCTCTTTGGAAACCAGGATGAAGTCCTCCGAGCTGCCTTCATCCGCGTGCCCGGGCGCTTCCGAAGAGGCCTGTGGGGCACAGTCAGGAGCACAGGGGTGAGAGCAGACACCAGCGGACGCGAGAGCTGAGTGGGGCCCAGGAGCTGGGGTGCGCTCCACAGGAAACTGCCCCCCTCGCCCTGTGCTATTCCTGGGAAACCCGGTGCTCCCGCTCTGACGCTGAATGCTGGTTCCCGGGGGAACAGAGTGGACCTGCTGATTCAGAGGCTGTTGGGAGGGGCAGGTCGGGAAGCAGCCAGCAGGCTACAGCCAGATCCCTATCAGCTTCTCGTGGCACCTGCCATGCAAGTCACTCATCCTCCTCAGCTTTACCCCCTCACCTGTGAGTGGGGACAAGGACGGCGTCTTGTTCCCAGGGTGTGGTCACAGAGCTGGGAGATGGCGTGCCGGGATGTGAATCGCACAGGACTGGCTCCCTAACTAAGCCCAGGTCCGGAGGGACGACTACCTGCTTGAGGACAGCCCTCGGAGGGCCCAGGGCACGTGGTCTCAGCCAGCGCCTCCTGGGAATGCACGTGGGGGCCCCGGGACAGTGTGGTAACTGGTAGGTTCTACTAACATGAAAAACGGGTGTGGAATTGCAAAGCATACGCCCAAAAGCATAGAGACGGGATTGCTTTGCAATTGTTTTCCTTTCTTTCTAAGCAATTATGACTAGCGTTTAGTTTTTTGGCTAAAGATGACATTCATGAACATCAGTAAATGTTTTGAGCTAAGACCAGAGAAGGAAGGAGAGCCGTAGCCTAATCAAACATGTTCCAAAGCCAACCTGGCAGGAAGCGCACCTACCCCGGCGCTGATGGGAGCTTATGTGGTGCCCACACCTGCTCCCCCACCGGCCTGCCCATGCCCCCCAGTGTGGAGAGACTGGCACAGCGGGCTGAAGTCTAATAGATGTAGAGCCCCTTGGCTAGAAGGGCTCCTCTGGGTCCTCTGGCCTCAGGACTGGCATGGCCGAGGCCACCTGTGAGCTGTGGGCAGAGCCCGGACAGGTAGCCAGCAACGCTTCTAAGGGAAATCTGGGCTAACTGACATGCCCCTCTCTGGATCTCCTGCTCTCCTTGGTGACATGGGTGGGTGCAGGGTGAGTGGCTAAATAATGGTTCGGGTGGCTCCCCTGACATTTGTCTACCTTTAAGATACTGAATTGGAGGACAGAAACAGGATTTGCCTTTAAAATTACAGTGTTGGAAGAACAGGCCTTGAGGTTCTTGAAGCTGTTTTGTTTCTATTCCATCAACATATTAGTTCTTTCAAAATGGAAGAGAGCACAGCACCGGGCACTGTGGTAGATGCAATGTGACCACATATGGCATAGGGCAGTCGGTAGAGAAAGACTGTCCTTTCATCCCTTACTGTCCCTCTGCAAGGTGCCCCTGCTCAGGGCTGTGCCGCTAGGAGGGATGTCTGAGTGGGGCTTGTCCTCCCACACGTGTGCACACGGACCTGAACCTTGACCTCCAAGCTCCCACGTGGGGACACTTTGTTCGTATGACCATTGTCCTGCACTGTAAACGGAAAACTTGTGCTGGTAACAGGTAGGTTCTTACACATATGGAAACCAGGAATGACAACTGCAAAGTATAATGAAGTTTTCAATGTAGCAAATTCATGACTGTGTTTGAAAGGTCTTTTTCTGTAGTATTTTTACACATTCAACTAAAAGAACCACACTAAGTTTTTCAATAAAATGGCCAATTAAAGTTGGTTGGGGCTCAACAAAATTTGAATAAATAAATTATTATTGAAAAACTAAACATCTGTGCAGGGAAAGAGAATTAGGAGGAACTAATCAAGTTAAACTTGCAATTTTAATGTATTCATGTGGCTACAATGCAGACTCAAAATGCTCCATGAAAACTTCCCGTAGAGCTGGTGAAATTAACCACACAGGGTTCTCTCTTCTTGAAGCGTACTCTTAAAACTAAAAAACTCTTGTTCTAATGTATCATTTTGCTTTTTTAAAATCATAAAAAATAAATAATTTACAAGCATCTGGATGCTAGTTTTTGAGAAAGTAACTTAGATGAGATTTTGCTAATGTTCATTTTTTAAGCTGAAACTTTGTAAGCCATTTGAAAAGAGTATTATTAGGGATTTCAGTCCTGTCGGATGATGACAGTGAGGCAGCATGGCGGAGTAGGAAGCTTATTGCACTGGGACAAGTTCTGCACACATAATGTCTGGTGAGCCATGGGCCTCTTAAGCCTCATTTTCTCACTGGAAAAACAAGCAGGCAGTACTAAGTGCATGAGGAATCTCTTCGATCTCTTCTAACTGGAAAATTCTGTGACTTTATGTTAGAATAACTCATACACAATGTAGACACCTGAGAGCACGTTACAGCCTACAGGCCAAATCCCACCTGCAACCTGTTTTTGCACAACTCAAGCTGTGAATGGCTTATACATTTTTAAAGGGTTGTAGAAACAAACACACCAAATACAAAACCAAACATATGACAGAGACCCTATGTGGCCTGCAAATCCTAAAATACTTACTATCTGGCCCTTTACAGAAAAAGGTTGCCGACCTCTCTGCCTCAGAGGGTGGACATTAATGCAAAGTCCTTCCCCATGACGGCAAAAAGGGTTCTGCCGAGTGAAACACACCAGGACAGCATTAGGAAGGCATGGGCGGCACGTCCTGGGGCATCAACTGGAGACAAATGGCCAATGACTGAGGCAGAGACCTGGCGTTCCAGCCCCACACCATGGGATCGGCAGGCGGCCAGGCCAAGGCTGCTGCGTAAAGGTGTGGGGGTGCACTGCACAGCTCCGGGAGGCACTAGCCTAACTGCTGTCACTGTGACGGGCACCGCCCGAGGGCACCAGAGTGTACGGCCTGCAAGGTTGTATACAGCAACCTGGGCCCAGGCCACCTGTGGTATTGCACAGGTGAACTTCGCACATGGGACTTCAGTGGGGATTTTATAATTCATAGCTTTGAAGAACTTGGGTGACTGTGCCCCCTCAATGTGACACCATTTGTCAGAGCTCTGTACCTGCTTGGTGGCCCCGGGAAGCTGGCCACTCTGGCCCTGGCCTTGGCCCTGACCGCTGTAGTGGTCGTCTGAGATGGTGATCTGCTCATTCTCCTCGGCTTCCAGCTGGCTCTGGTTGAAACGCAGGGAACCTTTGAGAATGTCTTTGATCTATTTTCAAAGAAGAAGAAAATAAATGAGAAAGATAAATTAGTTTGTTTTTAAATGCTCGCTAAATCTCTGATACATTGAAACCAGACTTGTCACTGACCATTTTTTATAGTATGGATATGAATGTATTACCATCAGAAAGAAGTAGCAGAGAAAAATCCAATTCTATCACAGCCATCGACTTATTAATGACCAAGGAAAATGGAAGTACCTCCTTGGCGGTTAACTCAAGGTGGGAAGCACCAGTTGCCTGCACACTGAGCCCCACTGAACAGCCCTCGGCTCCTCACGGGCTCCACTCCAGCTGACATTTGAGAGCAGCACAGTTTTTGTTGACATTTACATTCCCTGTAGCCCTGTACGGGTCCTAAGGGTCATTGAACTGTAGCCCTTAGAGGTCTGCGGCCTGTTGCAGGGAGTGAGTAAGACTTGTGCTCCAAGGGCATTGGTATTTATGGATGTGACTGAATGTGATGCTGGACCACACGCACAGCTCGGGTGAGGAAGGGGCTGGGATGGGAAATGGAAAGTCAGTTTGGGCTTCAGGCTAATCAGACAGGATCACCAGGAGGAGTGAGAGGCACAGGAGGTGGAGATCCAGGAGGGGCTCTGTCTGGGAGGAAGTGAGGGGCTGGGGTGACACGGCTCTAATGTCATGGCACTCCATGCCCGAGGGTGCCCTCCCCAACAGAAATTAAAACGGACGCCTGTGGGACACAAAGTCAGATCTGTGGACATACCTGTTTTAATCCTGCCAGGGAAACCAGAATTTGATCTTCTTTTTCCAAATTTTCTTGTAATATCACATCTTGAATATTTACTGAAAACAGAAGAATGACATTTTATAACTAATGCTCTGAGTGTAACTTATCTGCTGCCATACTCTAACTTCGGACAAGCTTGTTTTGCCAAATTTCGCAGCAACGATTCCCACCAAGGATGTTCTGCCAAACTGCTCTCTTAGTGTTTGTGGCCTTAAAACATGCCCTGTTCATAAGACCTTACATGCCACATTCTTAGCCACTCCCTCTGAAGTTGTCCCATCCTCTGCTCTGGCCTCCTTAGTTCCGTGAGTGCCCCTGACAGTGAAGCGAGTGTGTATCACTCCTGGCTTCTCTCTGCCCGCCAGTGGGAGAGGCAGAGCCAGCACACTGCTCCCTGGCCTGGAGGCCCTGTCCCCAAATCCATGCAGACCGGCCTCTCCTCCTGGCTCAGTTCTCTGCTCCAGCATTGCCTCCTTGGAGCAGTCTTCCTGCCAATCCAACGAAAGTAGCCCAGGCCCCCCTCTGCTCTCTACAGAATCACCTCTTCCACTATACTGATAGGAAGCACTTGTTGCCATCTGATTGCTGGTTTATTTGTTGTCTATCTCCCCTAATAGAACATAAACTCCCGGCCTTTAGAATAATGCCTGGTGTGTTCAAGTACACAATGAGTATTGACTGACTCACTGACTGAATGAACAAACATGCAGGAAAACTCCTGGGACTTGCATTTCAAAACACTGCTATTCTAACTATTTCCCCAAAGCATTTCCAGTAAGGGCCAAGGCAAGGACTGATATCAACAGAAGTCCAGGCTGACAATTTATTAGAATCTTCAATAAGAATAAGTCTGAACCATGCTGACAAACCCTCTCACACACTGTAGCAGAAAATCAGAAGCTTTTCTTTATTCAGAAAACGTGACTGTACTTTCTCATGAAAGGCCTGCTCCAAAACAAGAAAGCATGATGAATGGGAATGGAATAATAGATATAATTAGAGAGCAAATGTTTTTGGTTTCCTTAAAAGCCTGTAACAATTTGTTCTCTCTCAATAAAAAAACACACAAAATGCACTCAACAAGACATTAATGACAACCAACTGCAGAAAATTAACAAGAAACAGTTCTGTGGGCTTTGAGAGGACTGCAAAGGTTACTTTTGTTTTTATGGCCGCTCTGGTGTTTAAGGCAGAGCTCGGAGGCCAAGGGTAGAGTGGGCTCTGCCCACTGAGCTGAAGGTGGGACAGATTTCCCAGCTCCCAGCCTGAGAGGAAGCTCAGCCAACGGATGCAGGAATACTAGCACGTCTGCAGGAAGCGCGGGGGCTTCCTGGGTCCAAGGAACTAATGGAGGGGAGGCCTCTGGAGGCTAGACCCAGCAAACTGGGGGAGGGGAGCAGGAAAAGAGGAAATCTGACAAACAAAAATAAAAACAAAGCAAGTGTGATGTGTCTGCCTGCCACTTGGTCTGCTGTGGAAGCCAAAGCATTTGGCCAAACTGCCTGGTGCCCGCCCCCAAAGCAGTGGTGGGGCTCCTGGTCAGCAGCAAAGACCACAGGCATTGAGGGTCATGGGCTACAGGCCAATAGGGCAGTCAGCAGCTCCAGTGGGGACAAAGGCCCAGAAATATATGGGAGCTGAGCTCTCCTAGAGGCCGGCAGGACCCAGAGCACTCAGAGGCCTTCCTCAAACACCAAACACATGCGAGCCGTCCCCGAAACTTGACATTGACACCATCTGGCAAGGAGAAGAGACGGAGTGGAGAAACTCTGGGCAGGGTTCACCTGTAAGAAAGGGAGTTGCCTTTAATTGGCAAGTTTAAGCCTTGGAAGGGAACTTCAGAACAAGATTTGCACACACGTGCGTTGAGGTGTATAGATTTACTACCCCATTACAGAATGTCTCAGTGTCTACCTGAGATCTCACAACACCACACTGGCCATGTTGCCTAAAAGTTCCTTGAGCCAAGCTGCCCCAGCCATCCTCTCTTGGATGCCCTGTTTAGCTGCGAGCCTGCCAAGAGATGCGTGGTGATGCTCGAAGGAGGAGGCTGAAAGGTGGGGAAGGCAGAAGGTCTGAGTGTGCTGGGAAGTGGAAGGGGGCTGTCTTTCACTACAGGCCTAAGCAGGAATAAAGCTCCATGTTCTGAAGGCCACTCCCCATGTGCTCTCTCTGGATAAGAGCATGAGCAGCCAACACGCCCAGAGCCTCACGGCTGCCCTGTCTTTTGGGTCTAAAGAGGTGGCAGAGCTCCTGGTGGGCACCCTGACTCCACCTCCACCCCTCTGTCACCAACATGTCCCAGATTTCATTCAGGGCAGTGCTGCGCACACTTGTCCTTTCAGTCAAGGTCGGTCATGTGACATAGCTCTGGCCAATGAGGTGTGAGATAAGACCCTCCCCGGAGCTACTGGACCAGTTCTCATGGGGGCCTGACTCGGTTTGCACCGCTGGGGCCTGTGCACTCCTCACTTCTGCTGCTGAAGTGCTGGCAGGGGCTCCGCGGGCCACCTTGCAAACCTGCAGAGGAGGACCGCAGCCTCAGGACTGCGGGTGGAAAGCACAGGAGCCTGGGGCACTGGGCAAATCCTGGAGCTGTTACACCTGCTCAGACTGCCTACCTCTGGCTTCTTTTATTTTAGAAAGCAATAACCTACTAATTTTGTTTATTTTACTTTTTTAAAAAAATTCTGTTATTAGCATCTATGTTAGTTTCAAGATACTACAAACTGAATGGTTTAAAACAACAAAAATCTATTCACAGGTTTATTTGTGGAGGCTGTAAGTCCAAAGTCAAGGTGTTGGTAGGGAAGCATTCTTCGCGGGCCCGTCAGCTTTGGGAGGTTCCACAACCCTTGCTGCTCTTGGCGTTATCTTCATCCACATGCATCCTCCCTGTGTCTGTGCTCAAATTTCCCTCTTTTTATAAGGACACCTGTCATTGGCTTAGGGCCTACCCAGTATGACCTCATCTCAATTGGAATACCTCTAAAAGATTCTACTTCCAAACAGGGTCCCACTTATAGGTTCCAGGTAGACCCAGATTTGGTGGGAACACTATTGGACACAGACAGTAGCCAAATCGCACGTTACACAGACGAACATCACCCACTTCCTCTGATGCAAGGGGTCCGAGGCGGCCCCGCCAGTCCCCTCTTGCAGACAGAATGTGACTCAGGTCCAGGCTGGCTCTGCCGCGCACAATGTGGCTGGCCGAGGGCACGCCTGGGGCAGGAGAAGAGCCCAGAGCCTGGTGTCATCAGCATGTACCCTCACCCAGAAATCTCAGGCCTTATTTTTTGGATGGGGTCAAAGATCACCTTTTAGAATCCCATGAAAACCAGGACTGTCTCCTTGAAAAACCACATACATGTGAAATGTTCACTTAATTTTAAGGGAGAAAACCTCTGCTATAACCAACTAAGCTGACTAGTCTCACTTCAAGAAATCCGGGGTATAGAAATCCAAATGAAAACAAAAGGGCATCTTCAGAGGCTGCTAAACATTTTGATTGTAAGAATTTTCATTTTACTAAGTACTGTCCATGTAAATCCTTTGCCTAACCAGTTCCACTACATAGTGATTTAAGGTAGCATTTATGAACATTCCATCCATATAGAACCTCTCAGCAACAAATCTGCTTTAAGTAAGTTGCAGCTGCATGTAAAAATAGAACATAATGATGTCTTTTCATGCTTTATAATATTACAGGCAGAAATCTGAAATGTTTAAATTTCCAATGTAATGCACATTTTTCTTTATAGGAAAAAGCAGAATAAATCGTGATGTAAAGGCTTTTCATTTTACCTCTGTGTAGCAGGAAGATTACCTTCTTTATAATCTCATTCTAGTTAAGTGCTATATATTATAAATGTTGGCACATTGGAACTGAAGGGAAAACCTCACTTGACTAACCACTTCTGTGGAAATTACACAAAAGTCTACGGTGATTCCACTAATCTTGATGAAATGTCGACATCACAAGACTAGATCTCTACCTCCGAGGGTAGTGGGAATGGCACACAGGCTACTTTTTCCACTTTCTTAAATCCTTATGTTCTTCAATGCCAGAATAAAAGCGTTTCCATTTTTTATTGGAATGGCTGGCACAGAAGGTTAACATAAGCCTGCATTCATTATGAGGGGTAGTGGAATGGTAACAAAAACAGAACTATCATCTATTATAGTGGAGGTGGAATTGGGCAAGTTATTTAACCTTGTGGTGCCTGATGGGTAATAACAGAACCTCCCTCATAGGACGGCTGGGAAGAGTACATACAGGAGCATAGCACCTGCCCCACTGCAGTAGCTTTCATTTCCACACAGACACATTATGTCATCTGAGTTTCCCAACAACCACTCTGGATTAGTGCCACCATCCCGGAGTGGAAAAGGCAGCCCGGCTCAGACACGCCAGGTCTGTCACCTGAGGTCTCACCACTGGAAGTGGTGAAGCTCGGATTCCATTCCTGGTCACCAGGATCCGGGCCCTCCTTCCACAATGGCATGACGGCAATGATGGAGGGCCCGAGGTCTGAAGAGGCAAGGATGGGGTCTTGACACTGATGTGATTGCCTGGGGATGTTAGTGCCCTTTATTTGGTGGTGGGGCTGACCTGCTGGGGCACGGGCACTGCATCCATCCGCTCAGGCGCTCTTGTGCTGCGATGTGTGTGCAGTAGGATGTGGAGTGCCTGTATCAGAGGGCTGTTTCGGAGGATCAGACAAGATAATCAAAGTGGCCCCCTTCTAACATCCTGCCTCACTATTGCTATTACTGCTTAGTATGTGTTTTCCTTTTCCTTCTCCAGTATCTCAAATACCCAGAAAGTGGACTCTGCTCTCTGACGCTCCCTAATCTCTGGTAGAGATTTAGTTATCCTGACCTCTGACCTCTGACAACCTCACATAAGGACTGCCCCAGACTAAACAAGAAATTTGCAGGCTGTTACAGAGGGCTCACATGTGGCTGACCGAGGGCCACATGCGTGCCCAGGGTGGTAGTGGCTGCAGAGGCCATTAGACAAGGAGTGGGGGGCAGACCTGTCATTTGTCACTACTGACTTTGGCGGGGCCATTGGGATTTCTGTTCACAGAGTGTGTCCATACTTGTCCAGAGTTTGGGAGAAGGCAGGCTTAGGAGAAGATTGTAGGCATCAAGCTCACCTTTTAACACAAGGTGTGTACCTCTGTGTGTCCCTGCAAATGCCTTCCCCTTCTAGAAGGCCTTCCTCTTCTCCTAACACCACACCCCCCTTCTTGTTTTCAAAGTCCACTTTGAAAACTGTATCCAAGCATCAGCTTCATATGAACAGTCTTCCCTCTGAAAGCATCTATTGCTGGACTCTCATCTTTTACTCTTGGAACTATAATTCACAGATGAGGCTCAAAGACGAAAGTTTCCTGAAACTGCACAGTTCTACATGGCAAATCCTGGACCCAAGGTCATCTGGATCCCAATGGGGTGCTCTGCTCACTATATCTCTATTACTTTAGAGTCCTCCCCTCCACGCCCCTGTCCCCACCAGTGTTTCTGAGATCACTGACTAGTGCTCTGGGAGGACCTTGGTTTGCTTCCTGTGAAGATACGTGTCACTTTCAGTATTTCTGATGAGGTATATTCTCTTTCGCTCTCTCTCCCTACTTTGAAGTTTTACTCACCTTTCCTAACACTGAGCTCAACTGTAGATCACCACTCTTCCTCTTCACCCTCCCCCCTCCCTCCCAGAACCTACTTTTATATCAGAGAGCAGACACTTAGTAAGTATTGGCTGAATGGCCAATGGAGGCTTTCCCAGCAGCTTCAGGGCTGATTTTTTATCTCCCGAGAAACAGATGTAGGTGAGATACTTCTCAGATAAAGAATTAAGTGACACCAACATCATCAACCAGATCCTAAACTGAGAAGTGGGAGGGGGAGGTGAAGGGAAACGGCATTCATTAGTGGTCTATTAAGAGCCGAGTCCTGAGTCAGGCACTTCATGCTCAGTTTTTTTCTTAAAAAGCAAAAAGCCGATTACACAGAACATCTAATCAAGGGTCCTATTTTGTATCCAGCTGCCAGAATGGCTGAAAATCCTAAACTCAGCACTGGGAAAGCTCGGCGCTGGGAAAGAAGATCACTTGGGAGAATCCAGGGGAGACTAGGCAGATGTGTGCACTACACTTAAAAACAGTCTTCAGGCTACAAACAGTTCTCTTAAGTCAGTGGTCGGCAAACTCATTAGTCAACAGAGCCAAATATCAACAGTACAACGATTGAAATTTCTTTTGAGAGCCAAATTTTTTAAACTTAAACTTCTTCTAACGCCACTTCTTCAAAATAGACTCACCCAGGCCGTGGTATTTTTGTGGAAGAGCCACACTCAAGGGGCCAAAGAGCCGCATGTGGCTCGCGAGCTGCAGTTTGCCGACCACTGTCTTAAGTAAACTGAGTGTGCTTAGCACAGAGCTCGTGATCTTCAAGGTGTATTATTCTTGCAGGGCTTACCATCCTGCCAGCCAGAGGGACAGAAGAATCACTCCTCACAGGAAAAAAATGTATCACATTTAGGACATGGCTGGCACCTTAGGGTCAACCAGAAGAAGAGACTTTAAGTATATTTTATAAACTTAAAAAGCTCTAAGCTCCAATAACAGTTAGATGCCTTTGCCAGAATATGTACTTCTAAAATCGAAGAAGAAACATAGTGGGAGTCTTATAAATAGGAAAATCCTGGGGTTTTGCCATCATTCCCTTTACTTTGGAGCAATGAGATAGGAGAACAGTTTGGATAAGTTGTAAAGTTATATCATTTAGTCAAGTGAGACCCTCTGAGTTGGGTTTAAGATGGATATATTTCTGTGAATTTCAGGCCATACGTGTTTTGCTGATATAAGGATCTAGTGAAAGTTAAGTGCCACTCCTCAGCTGTGATTTAGAAATGGCCCTTGGCAATGAACATCAGCCTTCTTATCCTGGCTTCTCCTCCGCCTCCTCACAAGATGTGAAGCTCAGCCTGAGATGCTTGGGGTGGCCACAGAAGTCCTGGAGCTTTCACGCAATTGACAGCAAGCCTGTTTCCACAAAGATGGGGTGGACGCGTCTTTTGTTTATTGAGTCATTAACTGGAGAGGACAGGGACTGGAAGAGATGGGAGGCAGCCTAGTATGGAGCGGCGAAAACAGGCCATGTGGTCAGACAGGTTAGAAAGTTGGAAAACCTGGGTTCTTCCTGGGGAAAAGCCTGTGGGGAAATGAGAGCCAGAAAATGAAAATACAGTGATGAAAGGTGGACAGTCTGCACTGAGGTCATGTGGTCAGAGTTGTGGTGTCTTAGCCTGGAAGGGGAGGCGACAGTGCTTGGTTTGCTAAGTTTTTCTAAATAGGCACAGGGTGGGCACAAGGAAGATGCTGACCAATAGTTCCAAGTCTTCTGATGATAAAACCGGGAGCGGGGGGAGGGGACTTCACCTAGGATAGAACAATTTCAGAAAGGCTGAAAAAAGAACTGAATTTCCGACAACTGGAGTCTACAACCATTGTCAAGGAGGCTGTGTGCCCTCTGCCCACAGATTTTAGCTGCACACGTGCCTGAAGTGTGGGGTTAGGAACACATCATTAAATTGAGCCCAAATAATTCTAAGCCCTCTTGCTTCTTGCTGCTTCTACTGTCAAGGGCTGGTGACATCAGGTCACCTGGGGCTGTTAGAAAGGCAGAACTTTGGGCCCCACATCAGACCCATTGAGTCAGAATCTGCATCTCTCACAGGATCCTCGGCAAAGTGTCTATTTCCTTCTTTGGAGGAAATGCAGTAGCACACAATTAAACACAGGACTTCAAGTTCTTAAAATGGTTGTGGAGAGCTTTTATCACAGCGTGGCTGACAGGGAGAGAGCTGTCTGGTGATCACATCTTCTCTCTGTTCTTCAAAAGTCATTAGTTAATTGCCCTATTGAACATTTTCAAAGACACCCATTGAAAGTGGTTTTTATAAACATTAGAAAATCAGATTTATAAAGTTCTTACAGAGGCACATAAACTAATTTTCAAAACTGGCCTCCTCTTACAGCTAATTCTTGCATAAATATTATGACAAGTGTAAAATCAGTAATGACATGTGCAAGAAAATAGCAGGAGGTCTGAAATCCAGCAACTGATTCAAGTGTGGCCTCGGCAGAAGCATCAGTGAACGAGAAGCCAGGGACTGGATGGTCTGGACCCCTGGTGCCAGCTAGCTGCATGTCACTCATCCTTCCCTGCCTTGGTTTCCTCGTCTGGGGAATGAAGAGTAGCTGAGATAGCTTTTAGGGTTCCTACATCTTTACTAGTCTAAGGTCCTATTCCAGGGCTCTCAACAAGAGCATAGGAAACCTAATTTCTCTGAATCCATTGCATTTAACCCTCCCATTGTTTATATGAACAACCAATGAAAGGGCCAACCTGCTGGAACCCAGTGTCTAAATACCAAATGATGGAAACACCTCCACTGGGAGCAGGCAGGTGTGGGCATGAGAGGCCAGCAGGGTGAGTGGCTCAGACGCCCTGTAAACAGCTGGCCGCTCAGCCCAGCTGCTCACAGATCAGAAAAGTGCAGGCTGCTCGCCCACGTGCAATTACATGTGAAGTATGGCAAATCTAAAAATAGCCTGAGCTCAGCCACGGGGGTTATACCATGCTGTCAATGGCTTTCAACTCAACTGTCAGGATGACAAGAAGGGGAGTAACTATAGCAACAGAAAAATGAACACATAAAGAAAGTCTTCTGAAGTTGTCAGGAAAAGTTTAGATTTAATAAAACACTTATTTTTAATTCCTGTCTCTAAATCTTTGAATTCAAATAGTTCAATTCTGTGGCGGTAATAAAATTAGAATTTTGATAAAACAAATACTCTTTCAGTTTTGGCTTCCAGGATTCATAAGGAAATACTGCCAACCTGTCAATGTTATTGCCTTTGTAATTGAAGGACAATCTGAACAAATGCCTTTTTATAACTTTTAACGGAGAGGCTTCTCTCTGTATTTGTTCTATCAGCTATAATAACAGCCTTGAGCCATACCTGACATTTTAAGATATTACTGCATGTCCGATGAAAACATAGGGTGATACAGAACTCCCTTGAAATGGAAGGAACGCGGTGCAGACCCCTGTCGTTAGAAGAAGTTTCTGAGGCAGTGCTCACAGCTTGCACTGTGGCCCCGCGCGTCTGGACCACGTCAATGCGTGCACATCCATCATTCAGTTCTGAGAAAGCGTTCTCATCACAGAGCTCACACACACAATCTCAGAATCAGCACATCCACAAGCCCACCATCTTTCCGCACCATTTGAAAAGCAGTATTCAGTCCGTTAGGTGCTGGGCAATGTGCCACGGCCCCAGCTCTTCCATAAACTGGACAGTCACTCAGCTCTCTGGTCACGGGCTGGACGGGTGTCTCAGGGTCTTCCCTGAGAAGGGGCAGTTAGGAGTTAAGGGGAACAAGGAGAAGATTTGTGTTGATACCCACTCTGGGCCATCCTTGTGCTGAACTTTAAAAATATATTATCTTGGCAGCAAACTGGCAAGATATATACTTTTATCTCCATTTTATATAAGAGCACACAATCGCAACCTGGCCGAGCTGAGAAGGGACAGAGCCTGTATAACCGGTGTCTGTCTGATGCCAGGAGGCCGTCTCTGCTTCTCAGATACACTCAGCTGCTCTGACAGCTGCCTCTTGCCGCAGTACAAAGACTGACCTCCCCTGCTAGGTGTTAGTTACATGCACTTAAACTGTCTACAGATTTCCAGTGACGGCCTTGCATTTTCCGAGCATAGAAGATTGTCTCTTAGAAAGTCCCTCTATAATCTTCCCTCACCTAGGCAACCACTGTTACCAGTTATTTTCATATCAATACACACTAGTCTGCCACCTGCCCTCTTCACTTAATAATATATCATGAACATTTCCTTATGTTAATAAATAAAATTTATTAGAATTTTTAATTTTTATAGAGATTGCATATCTAAATTACTATACTCAGTCACTTTCTAATGGATATTTCAGTTGTTCCAATTTTAGAATACTTTGATAATCAGGAAAAATAGAAAACATTATATAAAAAAAACACTAGGGTGTTAAAGCCATTTTTAAAGTAACTATAATAAGTCAAGTAAATCAAGAGCTTTGCCTTAATTAATGATGTTTTCCTAAAATTTCTGCTTAGAATCAAAATTGCCTACAACACAGAAAAACCCTCTAATAAACGAATGTTATAACATGCAGATGAAAGGAAATTTATCTGTGGGTCCTGGGGCCAGGAATTCTTTGTAGCATCCCTGAAACCCCCTTTAAAAGCATGGCCAGGACATTTATATGATGAACAGAAGTCACGGCTGTGTGCAGGATTCTGGCTGAAAGTGAAACACAAAAACAAATCTAGTTTTGTGGTTAGTTGAAAACTCACAGCTGGTATGGGCTTTCCTTTATAATTAAAGTGTTTCCCCCTCCCATGGAAAATTCTGAGGCTTAAGTCAAGCTGCTTTAATAGCTGCTACGTGGACCAAACAGCTTGGAAATTTCCTAGCAGGATTTTCTAGAGTTTTAGTAAATCTTTCCCTCAGTTACTTCTTTGTTCTCCTACTTTGGTCAAAAGCAAAATCAAGTAGTGAAAAGGTCACCTATGTATCCAGAGAAGCAAAAAACCAAAACAAAGCAACAACAAAAACACATGTGTACATACACACATATGTACACACTTTAGAATGAAGACAAATTAATTAGCTAAAATTAGTCATATAATACATATCAGTCATTTATATACAAACTATCTCTTCATTACTTCTTTTGGATACATTTTAAAGTATGATGCTATGATATTCATGTAAACTTAGTTGTATATAAAGATGGTCATAAAGAAACACATGAATAAACAGAGTTTTGAAGGGGTGGAATCAGATGTGACCGGGTCTCTCCTGCTGTTTCCTCCTCTTGAACTCTTTCTCCGAAGGAGTGGTCAAGAGAGTAGCAATAAGGCGGAGGCTAAAATAGGGCCCATCCTGCCGCCTAATCAGATATTGACAGGCAGCCAGCCACCTAAGGCAGCAGCTCTCCAAATCCCTAAGAGTACGTGCCAGAGGCAAGGGTGGTTCAGACAACACCCAAGTGACAGCCTTCCAGCCACATGCACTGGACTCGTGACCTACTAGGCTGAGAGACCAGTGGAGTCTGAGGTAGAGTCCACCCTCAGTGATGGCCCCAGGGTTGGAGGGAAGGAGCCTCAAAGGTGGGATGCATCGTGATCCTTACAATACTTGGTGTTGCCATTCTCCACACTCATAGAGAAGCACACAGGCCACTCCCATTAGAGCACATGTCTCATTTTCCTAATTTGTTCCCAAACTACAGATGCTAGACACTGCAGAGCGGAGAAAGAATGTCCATAAGTGCGCTGATAAACAGTAACACTATGCATTATAAAAGCTTTTGCAAGCAACGTGGAGTTGCTCATGTTAATACATACATGAGACCATATAAAACACAGACCTCTACAAATGGAGACAGAGTAGTGGCCAAAGACTTTCTGATGTGACATACATATGACTCATGTGTACACTAGGACATTTCTTAGACTCTAAGCACAGTCAGAGTTAGAAAAGGTCATGTGGTCCTAACATGTATTTCAGGCAGCTGGTTAAAACATGTATTTTAAAAAATAAAGAAAGCATTGTCCAAACAATCACATTAGTGATTACAGCCAGGTTGGCACAAAAAGACTGACGGTTTGATCTTGAAAGCGCAACATTTTATTTTGGCTGGAGGTAGACAGATACTTACAAAGGGCAGTGTAGCAGTGAAGAGTTGAAAACTATAGTCAGCCTGTTTGATTTTGAATTTCTACTCCACTTCCTAGAGATATAAGCTTGGGACATTTTATTAATCTCTCTGTACTTCAGTTTCCTCATCTGTATAATGGGGACAGTAACAGTATATCTGCCATAGGCTGGTATGAGATTTACATGAGATAATTCATGTGAAGAGCTTAACAAAGGGCCTAGTGGCTCTGTTGTTATGACCATCACCATTCCCAGGGCCAAAGCAGTTCACTCACCAAGATGAGTGTCCATCACCTTCGCACAGTATTTGCACATGGCATCCAGATCATTCAACTGTCCTTGAAGGAAGGAAATTTGGGCTTCTAATTCTTCTTCCTAAAATGAAGCAAGTAAAGATATGGAAAATTTGTAAAAATCAAATAAAATCCTCAAAGTTCTCCAATGACCTGGACTATTTTAAAGAAGTACAATGTCTTTTTAATCCTAGATAAGGCATAAGAAAATAGCAAGTAAACACGAGCAAACGAACTACTGACACTACCAATAAGATGGAAAAAGGGTAAAATAGAGGCTGAAAAAATCTGGACTTTTCCTAACTGAATGCTAGCTTTGTGCCATGCGTAAATGTTTACCCATATAGAAAAGTACATAAAATATTTTCTATAACTACTGAGTCCCACAAATCGGGAGAGTAAATTGGATTTCAGTGAGCCATACTCCCCAGGCAGCTGGTACAAAAAAATTACATTTTCTCTCACACACATTTGGGAAACTGAAGATTTCCATTTATATAAGACACATCTCATCACTTTCCAGACAATGATAATCTCTTAAAAAGTGAGATTTCCCCAAAGCACTTGGAAAAGTTTTGTCCCTGCAGCCCATAAATAGCTGCTCTTACATTTCCTCTCTTGATATGACACTAGAGCATTTTATTTATTTGATTGTTTCTAGGAAAAATACTCAGGGTTGAGTAATTATCTAAATGGTAAAAGACAATCTAACTATAACAAAAGGAAAAGTCTGTTGCTTTTTTTTTTTAAAGAAAAATGATACATGTAAAAAATTTCCCCAGGATATTTAGAAGATTAAGGGAGTTTTTTTCAGAGAAAGAGAATTATCCTCATTAGGTAGGATACTTTAAACCAAGTGAGCTAGAATACAAAGAAAATATTTTGCTGGAGCTGGAACAGGCTAGAAAATTGATTTTTCAGTTTTAGATGCTTGTCCTTTCACATAAAAATCCCGTGTCATTAAAAAGAAGGAAAAAGAAACCTACTGAGCTTTGCTTTTCCTTAGTGACTGCGTATAATTTGACTTATAGATGGAAATTAACAGTTGAAAAGGTTACTTGTAGGTGTATTCCATTTTAGCAACACACATATACAGCACTGAAAAGTACTGTTTCTAACTGCTGCCTGGAGAATAAGCCCTTAGGAATATGCATTTGAAAGCTTGACACAGAAAATAGAGCAGTAGCTTTAAAAACAAATTATTGAGAAGAGTCCACTGTAGGATAACACCAACACTAACCATGTCTTTACATATCCCACCAAGTAAAGACAAATGCCACCAGAAGAAGCTCAGCCAACGGATGATGACAGGGGCCTGTGGGATGGTGGTGCCACCTTCCCGACTCTTCGGCTGGGCTTTAGGTGGAAAAGGATGAGTGTTTCAGGGTATTGTTCTTTTACCCCTTTGTTTTGGCTGAGTTTCCCTGTTCTATCAGGACACTGCAGGAGAGAGAACACTGCAGGTTGGTTAATGATGGCTGTGGTTAGCTCCCAAAGATGGCCACCATGCAGTCCTTCTCTCATTGTACACCTTGTTCCCTCCCCTTGAGCCTGGATGACCTTGTGACTTGCCTTAATCCAGAGAATACAGCAGAAGTCAAACGGGGCCAGTTTGGCGCTAGTGTAAGAGCCCTGCTGACTTCCGCTCTCACTGGAAGAAGATAGCTACCATGTTGTAAGGAAGTTCAGGCTAGAATACTGAGACAGGGGAGGAAATGTGGAGAGAAAGAGGCCACAAGAGAAGCTCTGAGTTCTAGACATGGGGATGAAGTCTTACTGGACCTTTCTGCTCAACCCATGTGAAGTCAGCCAGTGAGTGACCCAGTCAACTCAGTCAACATCCTGTGGAACAGAACAGCCCACGCGAGCCTTATCCAAATGATTGACCCATCACCCTAGGAGAAACAGTAGTGCAGCTGTTTGAGGACTGGACTTCTGGAGTGGTTTGTTGTCCAGCAACAGGTAACTGAAAAAGTGGTAGCATGGACAGATCACTAGATGGGTATATGGCCTTAGGAAATTCGAGTTATATTTCTGACCTTTCCATTTACAAGTCATGCAACTTTAAGTAATTCTCTACCCAACCTGGGCCTAACTTCAGCACTCTCTGGAGAAGGTACAAGTCTGACACCATGCTCTCAGGGAGCTTAAAAGTGTGTAGTTGGAATAAGAAAGACACATAGATTACTACATTATGAGGTAGAGTACATGAAAATCTTGTAATTAAATAAGAATAACTGCTGTGGGAATCCCAGTCCCTGCTTCCTGTCCCTTCTATTGAACAAGTCACCTTTTCAATGTGTTACCGACACAAACCCAACCAGATGAGTCTAGAACCATATTGAGGTGAAAGCTGGACAGTCTGTTACAAGAAGGGGGCTGGCTGCGGCCTGAGATTTCCTCACATGTGACCACTGAGTGGGGGCTGACAGCTCAGAGTGGACAAAGGGCACTAGGCATACACTGCCTTCTGTGTTAGTTTAACTTAGATTAATCAATCATTCTTTAAAAACACAAAAGCCCTTGGCAACTTGAATCCCCAGCAGACATTCCTACCTAAATGGATTTATTTTACACTTTATTTTCATTTTAAAAGTTGGGAGAGAAGCCAGAGGAGACATTTTAGAGGAGACTGACCACGCCTGTGGGTGTGAGGCAGTGGACAGCTGGGGGGAAGTATGCAGCTCCAAGGGGGCTCTCTTCCTCAAAACACCTAACTGAACATTATTGTAATGCAAGTGTGATGGGGCTGGTGACCTCTGAACTGTGCAGTACACAGTCTGCACAAGTGTATGCGGAAGCCAGAGAGCACGGCAGCCCACAGCGCACTGCGTGAGCGTGTGGAAGTATGAAAACACAGTTTCTACATCTGCACATGCTGCTTAGGGCTCTGGTGGCAATGAAGAGCATCCTGCTGGCCTAAATCCCAAGCCAACCTCAGTGCAAATGGAATCTGTACTGTAGAAAATGGCAACTTTCATTCATTCAAACCTTTTTCCCAAAGGAAAGCTCATACAAAGACCCAGTATCCTACCTAATAATAGAGTAATATGCAAATTGACCGTACCTTCGCTACACCACAAGCCACGCCCACCAGGAAACTGTCGCAGGGACGCTGGGGTGCAGCGAGCCCAAGGCCGGGAAAGCCTCGGGCGGAGGTTTTCCCGGCCTTGGGCACCAGCGGGGAGCCTGCACGGATCACAGGCAACGACCAGGGGGTTGGCTCCTAAGATCCGTAGCAGGGACGCTGGGTGCGGCCGAGCCCAAAGCCGCCGCCCGGGGCCAAGCCCCAACCCTGAAAGAAGGCAGAAGGCGGTGGCCACAGCCAAGGCCTGGGTCCCTGGTGCTGGCAGAAAACTGGTGCTGGCAGCCAGGTGAATGAAGGTCTATTGCACAAATCTTCATGCAAACGGGCTGCTAGTGTGAGATAAGAAGAGCATTCTGGTTGAAAGAGGTTGAGGGGCCCAGGGTCTTCTTCTATTTGGAAGTTAGAAATCAGTGTCTTAGTCTTCTAGAGTTTGCCTCATCTAAAACATTTCTAAACCCTTCAACTATCACTCAGCATTTATAAATAGGAATGGGATCACTTGGAGGCAAAAAGGTGACTTGTCATTTGTTCTTCACTATATAATTACAGATGAAAGAAAGAGCCAAGAATCAGGCTTCTAAAATTGTGGAACTGATTTCATGCTGCTCTCTTAGCTTCACATGCTCCACTCTCTTCCCAACTAACATGCTTTAAACACTGGCAGCTTCAGTCACTTGTTTTCAGTAAACTGGCCCTCTGTGATAAAAAACAAATGCTTGGCTATTTGCCTTGAGGTTTTATGAAAACAGTAGTGTAATTTTTAGGTATAAATAAGACACTAAGAAAAATTTTTATTACACAGCAGGTCCTCGGATAACATCTTTTCACTCAATGTCATCCTATCTAATAAAAGAGTAATATGCAAATTGACCATCATTCCAACACACAAGATGGCTGCCCCCATGTGGTCAAAAATGGCTGCCCCCATGTGGACACAAGATGGTCGCCACAAGATGGTCATCAGGGGAGGGCAGTTAGGGGCAATCAGGCTGGTAGAGGAGGGAAGTTGGGGGCAAGTGGACCTGCAGGGAAGGGCAGTTGGGGGGGAACAAAGGCCTGCAGGGGAGAGCAGTTGGGGGGGACCAGGCCTTCAGAGGAGGGCAATTAGGGGTGACCAGGCCTTCAGAGGAGGGCAGTTAGGGGTGATCAGGCCTGCAGGGGAGGGCAGTTAGGGGCAATCAGGCTGGCAGAGGAGCAGTTAGGCATCAATCAGGCTGGCAGGGGAGTGGTTAGGGCAGTGGTTGTGAGCCACATGCAGCTCTTTGGCCCCTTGAGTGTGGCTCTTCCACAAAATACCACATGTGGGCTCACATGTACAGTGCGATTGAAACTTCGTGGCCCATTTGCAGAAGTTGGTTTTCGGCCTGGGCGAGTCTATTTTGAAGAAGTGGCGTTAGAACACTCAAGGGGCCAAAGAGCCACATGTGGCTCACGAGCCACGGTTTGCCAACCACTGGGTTAGGGGGTGATCAGGCTGGCAGGCAGAAGCAGTTAGGGGCAATCAGGAAGACAGGCAGGTGAGCAGTTGGGAGCAAGCAGTCCTGGATTGTGAGAGGGATGTCCGACTGCCCGTTTAGGTCCGATCCCAGTAGGATCGGGCCTAAACGGGCAGTCGGACATCCCTCGAGGGGTCCCAGATTGGAGAGGGTGCAGGCTGGGCTGAGGGACACCCTCTCCCCTCACCGTGCACGAATTTCGTGCACCAGGCCTCTAGTTTTGTTATAATGTTGATGAGATGCCATGGGAACTAGATTAACTCTTGTTTATATCAATTAGCCTACAGTACAATTGGCTTTGTTGTAGGTCGTTTCACTTAAAGTCACAGAACCTATCAATGATGCTAAGTGAGGACTTACAGATTTACCTCTGTACATGTTTCCTTTGCCTGCCACTACTGAAGGGAGGATGAGGGCCACTCCATTGGAAGAGAAAAAACCTAGCATCTAACCTTTCTATAGTGATTGCAATATTGCAGACACTAAGCTTTGCATGCATTAACTCATTTACTCCTCACCACAAACTTATAAGGTGGATTCTCTCATTCTCTCCTACATGAAACATGGTCTCCTCCTTTATAAACACATTCTTGGAAGTATATGCAAGGTTGAGACAGCTAATTGAGAACCCAAGTCCCTTGGTTTACTAATCCCACTGAATAATCTCGTATCTCAGTTTCCTTTAAAAGAGATTCAGCAATTACCATGTTAAGTCCTAGCCCTTACTAAATTGTTTTCCTTCCAAAAAATTAGGCCTAATTGGTTGTGTTCTGTTTTGTTGTTTGCTGAATGATTTTTGTTTTCACTGTATCTGAAGAAATGATGATTTAGAATTTGCTTTTTAAAAAGTGGTGTTTCCATTCACCCAAATAGCTTACGTGTTGTTATACTTCTACTCAAATATTTTATATCTCAGTTCTTAAATTATTTTATAATATATGAATTTTATATATCAATTTTGTTAAATGATTTTATGTTTTTCTACTATTGTATATACTAGGACAAGCTTTTGTAGTTTATTATTTATTCACTTATTCATTAATTTACTCAATGAATACATTCGTGTTAGGCCTTGTGGAAAACACAATAATTAATGAGACATGAATTCTGGCCTCTGACTTTAAGGGTAAGACCGAAGACTTGTACATAATGATAAGAGATGAGTAAGGAACCTGCATAATAGCTCTGGGAAGGGCAGATGACTTCCAATGTATAGAGATGGAAATGAAAGCAGATGTTCTGGAAGAGGCAGCAGTATTAATGGGTCTTAAAGACAAAGGGGGACTTGACCCAGAAGAAATGATGGATAAAGATGTTTTAGGAGGCAAGGACCCAGTAAACAAAGGAGTCGGAAAAGTGTGGGACCTGCGCAGAGCCAGAGCTTGGAGAAGAGCAGAAGCTGAGGTCTGGCAGAAAGTCTTCCCTTCCTTTTTCATTCATCCCGATTACATTTTTACTGCAGATGATTATGTTTTGGGGGATGGGGCTTGACATGCAGACCATCGTGGCTGCTGCCCCTCCCATGCACCGTGCTCATAAAGATGACAGGCTGAGCAGTGTCCTGGTCCATGGACTAATGAAAACCCCGGGGTCCTTGGTTCAGGAGAAAAGTGAGGCAGGAAGAGCACCGGGTATAGATCTGCTTAGCTTCCATGTAGTACTTCAGATCACAAGAAAAGCAGACGGAGAATCCACCCTGACTGCAGGCAGCAGGAACAGGCTAAATACAGAAACCAGGAGACAGGAAAGGTGCCCAGTCTTTTTTGAACAGATGGTGAACAAGAAGTGGGAAATGAAGGAAATGGCAAGTCTTGAGGAGAAAAAGTGGGAAGGCCATGGATGTTCTGAGGAAGCTGTGGTGCACACAAGGGCAAAATACTCACACATGGTGTGGATGAAAACCAAGCCAGAGCATATGGTGTTGGCAGAGGAAGACACCACCAAGGGAAAAAATACATGGAAAAGGAGCACAAAGGAGACTTAAGAGTATAAAAGCCATGCTGGAGAGCAAGTGGAATATGATCACAAGCCCTGGAACCAGCATGTACCATGTCTGTAACCCTGACCCGACAGCAAGCGCTCTGAGCCTCAATTTCCTGTCTATAAAATAAGGATAACAATAATTCCTACTTCACATGATTTTTGGAGGATGTACTTTGCACAGTGCTTGGCACATGGTAAACACTCATTAATGTTCATGTTGTTGTTGTCTCTTGATTATTAATACAATTCTAGAAAGTTACTCCAAGGAACTATGGATATATGCCAAAAAATAACTCCCAGGATATTCAATGGCAACATAAACACACACACACACACACACACACACACACACACACACACACACACTCCACACAAATCCTACATGTCTGATAGGTGACTTCTGTAATGTGTAGTACCATTCATAAACAGAATATTATGTAACTTTTTAAAATGTTCTCCTAGAGAACATTTAACAGTAACATAGTATACACTAATAGGGAAGAAAAGTCACAAAGTTCTAGGTAGAGAATGACTCTGTCAGACAAACTGATGGTTGCCAGATGGGAAAGGGGTTGTGGATTGGGTGAAAAGATCAGCGTGATTAAGAAGTACAAATTTCCAGTTATAAAAATAGTCATGGAGATGTAAAGTACAGCCTGGAGTTAATAATACTGTAATAATTATGCAAGGTGTCAGATGGGTACTAGGCTTATTGGGGTAATCACTTGGTAAGGTATATAAATGTCTTATCACTATGGTGTACACCTAAAACTAATATAATATTGTATGTATGTCAAATTTTTTTTGAAAAAAAAAACATTTAAGTGATTCTGTTTAGAAAAAATAAAAGATATCCACCAACGTGTTTTTATCAGTTATTCTCTGAACAGTAGGATTATAGGTCATTTTTCCTCCTTCTTTTTCCTTTCTTTTTTTGGGTGTGTGTGTATGGATTTTTTATAATGAAATTGGATCATATTTTTGTAATAAGAAACTCAAATTATTATTCAAATAACATAATACGAAGTAAATTTTTAAAAATGTAAGTGGCATTTACCAAGGAGAAAAAAGAGGTGCCAATATTTTTAAATGACCAAAGTTGATTCTAAGTTAAACTCTACACAGTATTACATTCCAGCAATTTTCAACTAGTGTGCTGCAAAAACTTTTTAGGACAGGAAATGCATGGCTATTTAGTCAGGGGCACTGATCTCTTTCCCATTAGTTTGCCAAATGAAAAAATGACAACAGTCAACACAACAATAGCCATGAATGAACCAGGTGGGCCAGGGTTTTGCCAGGCCGGCTCCCCTCTGACCCTGCTGCCTTGCTGGCCCTGGCAGCCAGAGACTCCCCACCCCTCCCCTGCAGCCCAGGAAGAGCTGTAGTGCGGAGACACCAGGTGAAATACAGGGAGAAGCTTATTTTTCCAAGCAAAACTTTTCTCCACAGATTGCAACTTGGCTTTTAGCCTATCTCTAGAATTGACCAATTACATATCAAGTCCACATTCACTTCATTGATTTCCATGCGAAAGAGTTTCAGACATCTTTTTGAAGTCAGGTATTGGCAGGTTAAAATAACTGACTCAGATCACGTATTTGCTGTAGTTGGGACATATGGAATATGGATTATAAGTGATATTTTAAAAATAGAACATGTAAGGTTCACAAGATTAAAAGAAAGAAATTTCCTCTTATTCGGCTGCCTCTCATAATTTTTATTGAGGAACTAAAAATGATCTTAGTTTCTTACCCCATTTTATTTTTTTGGCTCTACCTAATAAGGCAAAAATTTCCCCTTGTCCAGTCACGAGTATGTTTTGTTGTTTTTTGCAGAGGGCACTAACCACAGCCTCTCTATGCCTCAGTTCTCTTATCTATAAAATAGGAGGTAATTACAGCACCTCATAGCAGACAGACCCTGTAGTCTGTTGAGGACTGAAGGAGCTAATGCATGTGGACTGCCGAGAACAGAGGGCACACACGGAAAGCTTTCAATTACTGCAGTTACCATCACCCACCAGAACATGCTCACACTAGGCTATATTTGAAACTGGCTTTATCTATAGAGAACCTCATTTCTGATTTGGTAGTCAATTAATCCTACATAGACTCATTCTTTTCAATTTCTAATAGGTACAGGCATCACCTGGGGAACACTGTTAGGCCTGGGTGGGGCCTGAGATCTGCATTGTTAACAAGCTCCCAGGGGATGGCTGTGCAACTGGTCTATGGACCACACTTTGAATGGCAAGGACTTAGATGACCCATCTCCAGCCCTCATATTCACCTCTGAATACAGCTTTCAACCCCCTGGGAAGGTTGTGAAACCTTGCCTATTTCCTTACTCTACGACAGTTTTAACAGATGGCTGCATGATCACATGCTTACTTGGTAACAGTCCAAAGGACCTCTCTCAACACGGAGTAGGGTGCAGGGAGGAAGGACTGGATGCAGGCATCTAGGATAGCTTTCCAGCCTCCCTCAACCGCTTTTCTACAGAGCGGCTTCATTATTTCTTTAGAACTAATTCTTAGACTATTAGGTATCAATCTGTTCTACTGTAGACACAAGCACTTATTTTAAAGCAAAATGTAAATTAATTTTGTTGAACTATGCATGCTCTCTTCTGTAATTTTGATAAACAAAGGCTTTTGTGTAAGTATCAGAGAATAAAAGATGCTTTTTGAACATGAATGCAATAAAAAGAAAATGGTAGAATATTTCCATTCATCTCTCATTTCCTGAAGATATTTTTATAATAATGAATAATATTTGTTAAATACTTTTAGCCGTTAGAAACATGCTTTTATATGCCTACTGCCATTTCAACACCACAAGCTATTTTAATCTAACTTTTCCTTTCTAGACTTTGTTTACAAAAAACAATAAATAGAATAAACAGAAAAGATAAGAATGGTGCCAAAAATCCCAGGATCATGTGCTACAAATTCTAAAGTAAACTGAATAAACTTACAATCCGGACATAAATATAGTGGAAATTAAAATATTTGAATAGAAAACTTCACATATGTGTAACCTGAGGAAGAATAAAACCTTATTTGCATAGTTACAAACTTTATTATTTGTAAAAATCCTAAACCGCTTTTTAAAATAAGTAACTATATACATATGATATATCTTAGAAACTATCGAGCCTTTAAAAATTCAAAAGGTATAAAAACGTTAAGCATAATTATTCAGGCAACTGCCTGTCTTTTGAACATTTTACCTGGGAAAGGAAATCTGTCCTAGAAGGGACTGTGTTTGGGAGGTGAATTAAATGGCGTCTGTGTGGAGAAATGTCTCATCTGTTGTACTTTTATAATTAAGCAACCTGACCAATCTTTTGTAAACGAGAATAGCTCTCTCCTCCACCAGGCCAATTGGCACAGATGTAGCTTTATTTAACCAGGGTTTTTCCCTCTCCACGCACATGTGATCAGACCAACTGATGCAACCATCCAGCCAGCAACGGGGACTCCAGCTGAGTTTCTCACCCTGTTGCTGGCCGGGTTGAACCATCTGTGTGCTTTCCCTTGCTGATCCTGGCACCAAAAGTAGGCACGGGCATGATGGCTGACCCAGAGAGAAGGGGCTCAGCCAAGGTTGTTTTTCTTATAACAAAGCTAATTGCCCCATGTGAGGATAAAATGTGCACCCTTGTACCACTATTCTCTGGACTAACTGACCCCCACAAAGTCCAATTCGAGATAAACAAAAACAACGGCGCCCACAGCAAATCCATGCTGAGGATCAAGCATGGTTGAGGAAATAGTTTAAGTTACAATCCATAAAGGAAACCAAGTGCTGGAACAGCGTTGTTTAACACAGCGTTGTTTAACTATCGATTTTGAGACTTCTGGAAAGAAAAAGAAAAGGTGAGAAGGAAATAATTCTCTGAATTACCTGGTTTATTCACATGCCTATTACACTTTTGTTAATTCACTCCTTAAACTGACAGAAAGCTAATTTCCTATATGTACCAACAAGTCCTATTAGCTTTTATATGTGGTTGGTGAATGCCACTGGGGAATGAGGGGACTTTTCAGGCCCGAGGCCAGAATAAAGCCTAATACACCTAAATCCTTGCATAGCATACAGACCCCTTAACCACATTCATTCATTCCTAAACATTGACTGAGTGCCAGGTACAACATCTGCCACAGGGGAGACTGTGATGGTGACAAGTGCCTGTAAAAGCCTTTTAACTCAATACAAGTAGTTCTCCGACAGTCAAAGCAAAGGGCATACTTCCAAATAACTAGGGCATCCCTCACCTCAATGTTGATACTACTAATGTAGGTTTGGGGTGAGGCTCTGGAATCTGCAGCTTACCCAGGGCCATAGCTGCCCAGCAAAAGTGCTTAAAGCTTCCAGAGAGTGGTGGCTGGGAAGGCTTCATGGGTGTCAAAAAGGAATGTGGTCACAGAGACTGAGGATGGGTGACTTCAACTATGGACACTGAGAAAAAAACAATACATTTATCTTGGGCAGTAAGTAGATAATAGTTTCACAATGTTCAGCTGGATGATACTACTATTTGTTGTCTAGAGATGAATTTAAGATCTCTATATTCAGTATTATCAATAATGGTACCTTGCTGATTTCATTCTTATGTTCTTCAATTTCATTTCACAAGTATTGTTTTTGATATTCTATGGAACATAGATCTTTGTATCATGATGAATGAATAAGAGGCACAGTTGGAATATAGAAATATGCTTCAAACAAAATTTGAATTTTGCCTAGAATTTTGATTGAGAACATCCTGAAGTTGAGCAATTTGGCAGCATTTCTTACTGTTTATTCTAAATTGATTGGGGGCATTATTCTGCATATGAGGCCTCCCTCAATTTTTGGACTGTGTAGTAGTGGGTGTTTGTGTGTATGTGGGTCAGGTTAGTGACATAATTTGCAAGTTACGTTTCCTTGTTAATAGGACCCGAGTAGCCCTAAAATGACTTCATGAAAATGTTGCAAACTTCCATGATATTGTTTATACTTCTGTCCTAACTTTGGGAGCATCTCCAAGAATAAAGGTGATGGTGATCAAGAGGTCAGTGATTGCCTGAAAGTGACCGTAGGTGACAGTCTGAAAGGTTCTTTCTGCTGCAGGGACAGGGGTGGTTAGAATGGGCTTATTTAATGAGCTCAGGACATCTTTAAGGGTCAAAGAGGCAAAATGAGAAAGTCAGGAAATTGTAAAGCAGAACAATAAGAACATCAAAAGTGAGAAAACAACTGGAAAATACAACCAAGAAAGGCAGGAATCAGAGTCTAGTTGGGGTCCATGAATAAATGACAGGGGTGGGGACGAAGGAAGTATCCCCTTTCATAACTGCTTTTCCAGTTAAAAAGTTCTTCTTTATTATTTTCTGTCTTGTTTTCTAATGTAGCCCATAACTTTCTAGGATTTAATATAAGGTCAGTTTGTTCGTAGCTGACTGCAATCATCATGCTTTGAGTTACTGCTGTTCAAGTTTCTAGCTACTCGCTGAAGTAACTTTGGGAAATGTTCTGACTGGAAACGACAAGGCTAGAGACAGAAGGTTCTAAGTTGGTACAACGGTGAAGAAAAAGGAGGGAGGGCTTTGGCATCATCTTAAATAAAAAGCAGGTTCGGGAATTTGATAATATTGCCTTTTGGTGGTCCACTATTCAAGGCTCTTAAAATCCTTCAGCCCATTGTAATGTCAGGGCTGAGAAGGGTTTGGATTGTTGTTTTGTCACATATTTTATAAAGTTGCTCATGTCCACGTTTTTTTTTTTTTATCATTATTGCCACGAAATAGAAAGGTCCTAAATTTTTCTAACAATTGCAGTTCCCTTGGGGTCTTTACCAACCTAAAACATGCTTTTAATTTAATTAGGAAAAGTCACCCCTTTGGGTGCAGGGTTTGGGGAATGGATGTTACCTCTGCGCAGAGGAAAAAAAATGTCCCACCTCCAGGCAAACAGAGCCCCAGACCTGGGCACGCTGCTTGGTGAACAGAGCACAGGCTGGGTTTTAGCCAGCAGGGCTCTCGTGAGAAATGCACAGACTGCATTATTGAATGTCCCATCACTCTGCCCTTTGCTCCCAAGCTTCAGGTGTGAGGTCCCTGGTGTTTACCACCTACAGTATTCCATGTGTATGAATTCCTGATACATGGGCATCTAGGAGTAGAAAACTGGGAGGGAGAACAGCAGGTTCAGGGAAAGAGAGGAAGCTGTGGTAACCCAAGCCTCTGACTGGCCCTCTGGACAGAGCTTTAGCATGAGAACAACCAAAAAGGAGTTCCTTGGCCGTAAGCTGTCAAGGCAATAGCCTCCTGTGTGAGAGACATCACCCTCTTTGTTCAGTAGGCTTAGAGTTCCCATGACAGGAGCAAAGCTTTTCTTTCTCAAATTAGAACCCAGTGGATTCCTGGGAAAGTTAACAGAGGTGTTTCAAAGAATGAAGGATGAGAAGCTATGGGGCAGAGATTTAAGAGCAGAAAGATGCTGGGTAGAAAGTGGTGGTACCACTGAGGGGACAGAGGAGGATAAACTGACAGCCTCATGATTTGGCCTCTGGCCTTGCCTGACCCCCATGTGCACAGGGCAGCTCAGAGCCCTCATTCCTCCCCTGCCTTGCACATGTGCACTTTGAGGCACTGTCCCTAAGGCAATGTGTCACTGCAAGACTAAATAAATGTCACATTTCAGGAAAGGTCACTGGAAGGAAGCAAATGCTATCAATGGGGCATTTAATTGAGCATGATTCAAACGTACAGGGATTTCTGTCCAGGGATTCTAAATATTTCTAATTGCTTCACTTGAGCTCTCCCAGACACCGCCGTCTCTGCCTCCTGGGCCGAGTTCAGCATGGGCACAGTCTGGCACCTTTGCATTTCATGGAGATGATGAAGATGTGTGTCTCATTTGCCCCCAAAGGGTACCATGTTCACTTTCCTAAAAAAGGCATTACAGTCAAGGTTCAGAACTCCATTTCCTATGGTTCTGCCTTCATAACATCCTCAGAATTTTGGTTGCAAATAAATTTATTGAAGCATAAACATGTTAAAAAGTTGGTTATAAAACCTGTTTGCAAAAGCTAAACTAAAATATCATGTACAAATAGTCGAAAATAGCTCTTTGTGATGCTCCCTCAGATGTCACATTTCTTGACAATGATGTGAACTGGGTGAGGCAAAAAGGTGGAGACAGGAAGAAGGGGCACTCCTGCAAACGTACACGGTCCACCTTCCTTGCCTTGAACTGATGCACTGGCAAAGGACTGTGAACAAGGTTCAGGTAACACTGAATAACTAATCAATGTCATGTTTCAAACACCTGAGTTCAATTTAGCCTTAGATTAAAATTCCTATCATGAGACTTAAAAGAAGCTAGAAAAGTTGCAGATGTCTAAATTCATTTTATATTTATTCATTTTATAAACTGTATTAAATAGGAATGAGTATTTCAAATAGCACTGTATTTTAAAGTTGTCATCATTATTATTGATTAAGTAATATAAGATTATAAATGTACTAGTGGCCTGGTGCACGAAATTCGTGCACAGGGGGCGGGGGGGGGGTGGGATGTTCCTCAGCCCGGGCTGTACCCTCTCCAATCTGGGACCCCTTGAAGGATGTTCTACTGCCGGTTTACAGGGATCGGGCCTAAACTGGCAGTCGGACATCCCTCTCACAATCCAGGACTGCTGGCTCCAGCCACTCACCTGCCTGCCTGCCTGCCTGATTGCCCCTAACCACTCTGCCTGCCAGCCTGCTCGCCCCCAACTGCTCCCCGTCGCTGGCCTGCTGGCCCCAAAATGCCCCCCACCAGCCAGATCACCCCCAACTGCCCCCCGTGCCAGCCTGCTCACCCCCAACTGCCCCCCCTGCTGGCCTGCTCACCCCCACCTCTCCTCCCCATTGGCCTGCTCACCCCCAACTGCCCTCCTGCTGGCCTGCTCACTCCAATCTGCGCCCCCCGCTGTCCTGATCACCTCCAACTTTCCCCCACTGATGGCCTGCTCACCCCCAACTGGCCCCCTTGCTGGTCTGCTTACCCCCAACGGCCCCTGCCATCCCATCTTGGCCTGATCACCCCCTGGTGACCCAAGGTCCCAGCCCCTCCGTTTTTTCTTTTTCTTTTTTTTTTTTTTTCAGCGCCTCCTTAAGTGGAGGCCAGGGCAGGCTGGAAGCAAGTATCTAGGATTTACTTAATCTTCTATAATTGAAACTTTGTAGCCTTGAGCGGAGGCCAGGGCCGGCCAGGGCGGGAAGCTTGGCTTCCTCCATTGCCGGGGCAACCCAAGCCTCCTGCTTGCTCCAGCTCCGTGACTGGCTGCCATCTTGGTTGGGTTAATTTGCATACTCGCTCCTGATTAGCTGGTGGGCGTGGCTTGTGGGTGTAGCGGAGTGATGGTTAATTTGCATGTTTCTCTTTTATTAGTGTAGATATTTATGGATTGAAAAACTCCTATAACTAGATAAATTCTAGATGCTAGATTTCAATTCCATATAGAAGCCCATAAAGAAATCCATTATAATCAATACTTTGCACATACCATGTGTTCTTAGGAAGTGTACATCACTGACTGAAGAGAAAATCTGATAACTAGAAAAATTCTGGTCTACTGGGAATGCCACTTGCTCAATTTCTTTCTTCCACTTACCAATCTAAATAAAGCTGCCTAAAAATTCATGGCTAATACATCATTGGTGCAATAGAACTAGTTCTTTAAAATGCAAATACTTTAGGGAATGATTAGATAAGCCATTTTGACAATTAATAATTTAGGATAATTCACCTATGAAGTTATCTAGTCACCCCACCCTCACCACCTTTCCATACTGTCATAGGCTTCTCTAATCCTTTCGTCTTACCAGAGATTGGTTGGGGAGGTGGACAAGGGATTTAATTTTGGCCAGTCAATGAGATGGGAGGGAAAGCCTGCTGGGGAATGCCCAGATAGACCTCTCTAGAAGATGTGCATGTGTGAGGAGGGTGATAGGAGTGAGTTGAGGACAAAGCCAATAAACAGGATGGCAGAACAGAAAGATGATGAATTATCCAAATCTAGACCTGCCTATCTCAGGTCTCTTATTGAAATAATAAGCAATAAATTTCCTCATTGAGATAATCATTTCTTGTATTTGTACTAAAAACAAGTTGATATAATCCCAACTATTTTACATTTGCCAGAGGATGTGAGGGAGAAGGGAACACCTGCAACAGACATTCTGACTGCCTACTTGATATCCACCACTATTCCATTCTAGGAAGCTGTTGGAATTTTCATAAGGGAAACAATGGTTGCATTTAATAAAAGAAGAAATATGTTTGTGGTTAAAGTCTGATTTCTCACATGGAGCTTATCTAGACCAATGCAGCCCATGGTGATCAATCTTTCAAATCTATATTATTTAGTGCCCTTACTACTTATATGGCATTTAACCATAAACTACCTCTTATGTTGATGAGTTATATTTTTATTTAGTTTAATTATTACTTAACTTTTGATGTGTTTCCCCCTCCTTCAGTTTCATTGTCAGCACCCTCATTTGGACTGCTTTCTCATAGTTCGTATGCAGATACGTCTTAAATTCCTATTTCTAGAACATGACCTGAAGTAGATTAGATCATGTTCAGGTTGTCTATACTTCCACAAGTAAATATGAGTCTGCATTCAAATTTGTTTTCATTCCTCTGACACTTTTGTTATCTTGTCATGATAAAGAATAGATATATGAATATTACAAAAACAAATTCTATTAGCATGACCATGGTATTTATTCAACCTACCAAATGGCAATGATGAGTGCATGCAGGGGTCACAAAGACATAGGATGAGTAGCCCCAGTAGTGATCTGGACCAGCAGGTGGTTTTTACCTCACTACACATACTGTTTTACGCAGGGATTTTCAGCTCAGGCAATTTTTATTTCCTGTGGCTTAGAAAGGATTCTAAATGGATATGTTTAGATCTTTAGAGATTGCTGTGTAATTATCACAAAGCACAGGAAAATGTCTTGCAGTTCATCAGGAACATTAAAAAAAATCTTTTAATTGGCTGATGTGCTTAAATATTAGAACTTATTCACACAGACAAATCAACTTGAGTTTTTCTTATGTTCAGTATGTTCCTTTTTCTTAGCAAAGATATTCTTGGAAAATGATTTGGCAATAATTGTAGAACATTTAACAGTGCCAAAATAAGTAAAAAATTATTTAACAATCAGATGAATGACCAAAGAAAATAGATTTCTAGAACACTAAGTATAGAATGTCATTTACATTATGCAAAATAAAGCATGAAAAATAAAAAGTATAAACATTTTGAATTTTGTCTGCAAGACTAAAAAAGTCAGGGCTTGATTAAAACCTGGGTTTGAATTAGGTGAGCCCAACAGGCTTTTTTGGGAAACAAAGCAGAGGAAAAATTGTCTTCAAATATCAATCCTCAAAACAATACTACTACTACTGATCATGAAGTAAGGTCATTTTTAAAACTTCCTACTAGTTTGTTCACATTTCAGAGAAGTATAATCATGTCTTTTATAAACACACTAGAGGCCTGTAGCACCAAGATTCGTGCAAGAATAGGCCTTCCTTCCCCTGGCTTCGCTCCTAGCCACCCAGGAGCCGGCAAGTCCCCGCTCCTGGGCTGCCCGGGAGCCGCCAAGTCCCTGCTCCTGGCTGGAGCACTGCTCCTGTAGCTCCTTCCCTCCCCACACCCCCTCATAGCAGGCATCCCGCCCCGCCCGGCAGCTCCCCGCCTGCATATGCAAATTAACCTGCCAGCTTTGTTAGGTTAATTTGCATACACACTCCTGATTGGCTGTGGGCATAGCAGAGGTATGGTTAATTTACATATTTGTCTATTATTAGGTAAGATGGCACAAGACTTAACTAATTACCTTTTTAAAGACTGAGTTGTACACTCTTTTATTATAAGGCCAAATCAGGGGCATTAACAGGAATGAATGTGTACAACTTCATCTAAAGATAGCCTGTGGTTTACAAAAAGGCAATACTGAGAGGAAATAAGTTCTGAGACTTATTATATGACCTTGTCCAGAATATGTCAGACCTATACTGATTTTGGAAATCATTTCTCAATGATTGGATTAGAAACACAAGCAGATTTAGCCCAACTTAGGTTGAGAACTAGTACTAAAGTATCTTTGTTTTGATGTCTCTTTTCAACTGCTATTTCATCTTTTTATTAACTGACATCAACCGTTTCTTGATCCTGGGCCACTATAAAAGATCAATTTGAATCTTGAAATCTGAAAAATATATAGTTTAAGGCACTGGGTCCCAAAGGAGAGATATCTTTGCTTCAATTTGGGCCACTTGCTCATATGAAAAAACTGATAATGATGATGTTAATGAGAAACTATCTTGAACTTTTTTTAGGACATGGAATACCCCTGTATCACGCTGACTGGGCTGGAAATGAAAGCAAAGTGGGTTCAGGGATGATAAATGCCCAGTCATAGGCTCTAATGCTACTGGGACCATCCTGGGTTGGTATGTGGCTCCCACCAGAGAATAATTCTGAATTATGTGCACTGTTATGCTGTGATAAGCAACTCTCATCTTAAAGTAACAGAGGTTCATTTATCACTCATACCCCACGTCTATCATGGTTGGCAGATGGGTGCCAGAGGAGAAGACCGAGCTGGGAGGATCCCGTAGTGACAATACATACATACCACTGCCACTCAACTCACTGAGCAGAACCAGTCACATGGCTCTGACAGACTATAGGAGACACGGAGGTACAATACTATCATGTGCCTAGAATGGGGGAAAACTGAAATTATTTGGCGAAGGGCACTGACTACAATACATTATTTCATAAAATAATAAGCTAACCATTACTTGGACAACCATGAGCTTTCTCTTGAAAATTTCTGCTACGTACTTCCCACAAGTCAGGAAATATATTAAATTTTGGATAGCAATTTGGTATTCTGTTTCTTGGTTCACAGCAGGTCTACATGGAGGATTAGACTTACTCTGTTTCTATTTTTGCTCCACTTCTCAGTTCTAAGTCACTGCATCACCATAAAAAAAAGTAATTAATTGGTGTTGTAGACTAATCCATATGTCACCAAAATACGATGATGCAAATGACACATCTCTCCATATGCTTTTATAATTTGTTATTCCTTACTCCGATTCTTCATAGATGTGGTTTTTTTTTGCACAAACAGGCATCTCCTCTTCTAATTTATTATGTCAATATATTCTATTCTTGTGGTAACTTGAAGTTATTATTTTTAATCTAAGTTATACATGTAACACTATGAAGAGTCAAATGGTTCTACAAGGCTTGTTATGAAAAACAGTTCACACAGCCCCACCCTCCACTTCCTGTTCTCCAGAAGTTACCACTTTTCATTCTTTTACCCACTTTTTTTCATCTCTATACTCTAGCTTATATTGCTACTTCTTGATTTTTCTATAGCAACAATTTTTAATGGTGTGCTGGAAGAATTTTGAAAACATGCAATACCTGACCTCTTTCCCCTTAGATTGTCAAATAAAAAAATGACAACCAACACAACAAGAGCCATCCAGTGTAAATACCCTATTTTGAATCATAAATATGTAGGTCATATACAGAGATGCATCTTATTGGTCACATTGCAAAATAAGGTTGTGTCTGATCGGTTAATTCTTGGCACCAGAAATCCTTATATACAAGTATAGGCACCTGATTTTTTAAAAAGTCACATTGGAGCAAAAAAGGTAGGTAATTACTATTATTATTCTTTTTTTTTTTTTGTAAATCAAAAAACAATTACACCTTTTTTTTTTTGGTGTTTGAGATCGGCAAAAAATATATTTTTGGGTGTGCCACAGAATTTTAGTAATTAGTTTATGTGTGCCACGAGATGAAAAAGGTTGAAATCGCTGTTCTAGAATATTATACACTAATTTTCCACTATGGAGGATGAGGATTTAGCTCTAATAACCACTACTACCTGCTCCCTCCCCTCTGCATGCAAACAAACAGTTCCTACACCCCATCTTCTCAAATGAATTTCATCATGGTTTTGATTATATTAATAGTCAACAGGCTTACATTATAATGTCTATGTAAATTATAGTCGTAGCTCACTTAAAAGGTTTCTCATGACCTTTCTTTCTTTTCCTGTAGCTACTTTGTTTTTCTTTGGGGTTACCGATTATCTTGTGCTTTACTGGCTTGTTTTTTTTCTAAAGTTATCACTAATTTAAACCCAAGCTCACCTCTAGTTGTAAAAATTACTCAATTTGTTCAAACATATTCGTTATTCTTACAATTTCATTGTTTTGGAAAAAACTTTCTGGAACTTTCTAATTTGCTGCAATGTGGGTTGGCTGCTGTTCACTGGATCTGCTAAGTAGCTGTGTGGTACATAAGTTTTGGGATCTCCCTGCATTATCATTCTGGGGAATATTGTTGTCTTGCTCTGGATAATCTATTTCCTTGTTCTTAGGTATTCCTCATCCTCAGTGTATGTCCTCATTTTTGTAGAGCATGTCCTCCAGTGGAGTCTGAGGTGCATGGGAATAAATTTTTTGAATCTTGAATGTCTGAAAGTGGCTTTATCCTACCCTCACATTTAATTAGTTTGGCTCAGTATAGAATCTAGGTTGGAAGTAATTTTCTCTTTTAGAGTTCTGAAGGCATTCCTCCATTGTCTTATTTCTGTGTTGCTAAGATAAGTTCGTAGCTATGCAATTCTTGATCCTTTGTTGGAAATCTTTCTTTTAACCCAATTCTACAAGTTTGTAGGATATCACTTTGTTCCCAGAGTTCTGAACCTTTTCAGTGATGTATTAGTGTGTGGGTTTCTATTTACTTGTGTGGAACAAGTAAATAGACCTTTTCAAAGGACCTTTTCCAAAGACCAATTCCATGGACCTTTTCAATCTGAAAACTCAGGTCTTTCTTTCACTAGTGGAAAACTTCATTGAATTGTATTTTTGACTATTTCCTTCATTTTATCTGTTCTCTGTCTGGAACTTGTGTTTTTTTAGATTTTGAACCTCTGGGATTGGTTCTCTAATTTTCTTGTATTTTTCTTTCTGACCTCCCATTTCTGCCTGTATTCTATTTTCTGGAGAGATTTCCTCAATTTTATCTTCCAACTCTTCTATTGAGTTTTACATTGTTGATATTGTAGATTCTAATAGTGGTTGTTTTCTGAATATTTTTTTTTTTGATGCATTCTAATTCTACATAGACTTGCTTCCTCCCAATTGCTTTTTTTCTTTAATAGCATTTTATTATTTTGATGTCAAAATCAATTTTACCTAAAGAACCACTCAGAAAATGAAATTCAAAAGAATGATATTTAAAAGTGAGGTACTTCATTATTTTGCTATTTTCTAACCACAGGTAAATAACATGTCCAGAGCTAAACTTGAGTTATTTTTGCTTAATTACTGTGTACCAGGTACTCACATGAAAACATCAGGACATACATATAAATGATACTTTTTTAAAAATTTTGTTTTTGTCTGTCTTTCACTCTCAGATGCTCTCCTCCAGTACCTGGCAATCCTTGACTGTGCTACTCATATAAAACAGTGTAAACTAAAAGTCAAGAGCAAGGTCTGTTTCGATGGGACAGTGATGGGTAGGTTCACTGTAAGTAAGCTGGCTATTTCCCTGAAGAACCACTGAGGTCAGAATGTCTGCATGTTTTTTCATTTGTGACTTCTGCTTAGAGAAAACTCTTCCTGCCTGGAGGGATATACATACTGGAATTTGGGGGGGGGGGGCAAGTGGGGTGAGGCCAAATTCTGAAGCTAAATATATTCATCACTAGAGGCCCAGTGCATGAAGTTCGATGCATGAAAGTAGGCCTTCCTTTCCCTGGCTGCCGGCACCAGCTTCCCTCTGGCACCCGAGACCCGGGCTTTCCTGCAGCACCAGCTTTGTCTGGAAGGTCATCCGGTCTAATTGGCATATTATGCTTTTATTATTATAGATTCCTTTTCCAGTAGGGTAGTGCTGTACTTGAACATGCCTGATCTCTCTCAGTCCAGAGAATTAAACTTCTAGTCTTCTACCAGCATGGGGAAGGGAATCCAATTGCTTTCTGAAGAGAGAGACCTCTGACCAACTCTCATGTCTACAGTTCCACCTTTACCCCATTTCCAGTTCCCGAGCTTCCAGAAGATTAAATCTAAATCACATTGCTTCTTGGTTTTTACCTACTGCTGACTTGGTGTTCAGCTTTCTTAGGCGGCTAAGTTAGTTAGCACTTAACATCTGCTTTCCAAGGAACAAAAAAATGTTGCTGCTGTCTTCTCTCCTGGTTTCTTATTCCTTGAGGGTTTATTTTTAACTATTCTAACTGTCCCTGGAGTGGAATCTAAGAGGGAGCAGAGCTAACTGCCTGCACTAAAGCCGCCATCTTTAAATGAAGGTTCCATTCTGCTCTTCCACAAATTAAAGAATCACAGTTCCTACGCACGGAAAGGGACCCCAAGAGAGTGTGTGGTGAGCCCTTCCCTTCAGAGAGCACTGCGTGTTGTCTAACTCGCAGATGAGGGGGCTGAAGCACCATAAAGCTATCTTGCCCAAGATCATACACAGTCAGACAGACAGATACCATGTCATTATCTATTCTGTGTAACGTGAATAATTATACCTCAGAAGTTTTACATTGTTTTTTTTTTTTTCTAATTTAGGACTACTTCAGCAACAGCTACTAGCAGATTCTTTTCTGTAATACCTTAAATTTGCATCCTCTTCCAGTCGGCATATGAATTCTTCATAGTAGAATATTCTGTTAAATGAGCTATAAAAAGTGGCTAAATGTTTTATTTCTTGTGATTTGGCTTAACATTTTCAGACACATCCAGGTTGTGTGTTTTTTAAGTAGTTGATATGCTTTAGACATGTTCTTTTGAGTAATGTATACAAAGGCTCTTAGAGAGCAACTATCAATATACTGTAATTGAAATATAATCTGTATAACCTTTAAAAACAAATGGTAAAATAATTTTGAATTTTCAGGAAATGCTTGAAACTGAAAAAAACACACAACAACAAAACAGCTTGGTTTGTTTTAGTGTCTTAATCTATTATTTGGTATAATGCTATTTGCTACATTTTAGAAGAAGAAAAAAACCACACAGGCTTTGACAGAAAGTCATTTTGCAGGGGAAAAAAGGACCTGAGATTTGGGGATTTAACTTATTGTAAATTGATGCTGCCTTCTTCCCTGCTCCAGTGTAATATAAACAAACCATAGCCTTAAAATATTTCTTAAAATTTTAACAAAGTTGTTTTTGATGAATAATTCATTTTAGCCTGTAAAAATTTTAAGAGCATTATAAGAAGCTTTAACAAATGCATCCTGAAATGAAGGATAAAAAAAAACAAAAAACCATTGCTAAATACTTACAGACTCTTTTCTGCCCATAGTTTTGCTGTGTGAGCGGGAACGGGAGATGTTGCTGAAGAAGGAATCCTTTTTAGTAGCAGACAAAGGTGGGGAGCCAGTGAATTCTCTTCCTCCAGGCAAACTCTCAATGCTTGGAGATGAACTGATGTTTTTAGAACTTTGTCCTGTAAGAAACATTAAGTGGCAATAATGAAACACCACTAGGTGACCGAACTTACTGCTTTTAATAAATGACCCATTATGATACTTCTTTGTTTACACTGTCAACACAATGACACTATGGAGCATTAAAGGGCATGCATTTTTATGTACCAGAGTACCTGTCAATGTTTTAAAACAATGCAGTACGCTATAGTTTTCTACATGTAATTTATACTACAACAGTCCAGGTGTTGCATACATATAAAAAAATTAAAAATCCAGTTTTTAAAAAATCACAGGTTTAAAAACTGGACCCTCAGTAATGGAATCATCCTTAATAATAGAAACTGGAAACTATTATACTGTACATTATATTATTAATATAAAAATTTTGAAATCCTTCACAGTTTTTCAAAAGGGTCCCTTCCCTTTTCATTAATTGCAGAACAGATATATTGGCTACCCCAGCCTATGGTAGAAGCATCTAGAAACGGGGACAAAGTGCTGGCTCACATGGCCTCTGTCTAGATTGGTTCCTGAATTAGAGTGGGTGCATCTGTGACCCCCAGCAATGCTCTTTTCACTGAGAGGTTATGGAGCCAAAAAGCTCCCTCAGACAGGGTTCAAGCTGCAATGGGTGGTATTATTGCTGACCTGGAAGGACAGTAACCCTGAGATTAGGAGAGGAGAGGGGAGAACAGGTCCCAGCACCTAGGAGATCTCGAGGGCACAGGGTCCTAGAATGTCAGAGTTAAAAATGACCTCCGGGCCCTAGCTGGTTTGGCTCAGTGGATAGAACACCAGCTTGTGGACCAAAGGGTCCTGGGTTCGATTCCTGTCAAGGGCACATACACCTTGGTTGCAGGCTCCTTCCCGGTCTGGGCCCTGGTCATACAGAAGGCAACCAATCGATGTGTTTCTCTCACATTGATGTTTCTCTCTGTCTTTCCCTCTCTCTTCCACTTTCCCTAAAAATCAATGGAAAAATATCCTCCGGTGAGGATTAACAACAACAACAACAACAAAAATAAATAAATAAATAAATAAATAACCCCAGAACCACCTAATTTATTTTTTCTTTTTAAAATTATCATATACCATAAAATTCACCCTTTTGAAATGTATATGTCAGTGGTTCGATGAAGTCCCATTCACCTATATTTTCTTTAGTTGCTTGTTGGTATCATGTCTAAGAAGCCATTGCCTAACACAAGGTCACAAAGGTTTACTCCTATGCTTTCTTTTAAGAATGTTATAGTTTTAGTTCTTGTATTTAAGGTTATTGTCAATTTTGAGTTAATTTTTGTATATAGCATGAGGAAGTAGTTCAACTTTATTCTTTTGCATGTGGATATCCAGTTTTCCCAATACTATTTGTAGAAAAGACTATTCTTTCCACATTGAATGGTCTTGGCACCCTTGTTTAAAAATAATTTACTGTAAATTTACAGGTTTATTTCTATGTTCTCAACTCTATTCAATTTATACACGGCTATCTTTATGTCTGTGTCATGTAGCATTTGATTACTGTAGCTATAGTAAGCTTTGAAATCAAAGAGTGTGAGTTCTCCTTCAACATTGCTTTGGATATTAGAGGTGAGCTGCATTTCCACTTGAGTCTTAAGATTAGTTTGTTAATTTCTCCCAAAATGATACCTGAGATTCTGATAGGGATTGTTATGAATATGTAGATCAATTTGGGTAGTATTGCCATCTTAACAATATAAGATATAAGCAAAATACATTTATACTGTCTTTTATATTTACCTATGTTGTTATTTTTATCATTACTCCTTTTCTTTGTATAGATTTGAATTAATTTCTAGTGTCCTTTCATTTCAGCCTGAATGACTCCCTTTACTGTGTCTTGTAGGACAGATTTGCTAGCAATTAATTGTTTTTAGCTATAACTGCCTTAATTTTCCTTCCTTTTTGAAGGATAGTTTTATTAGATATAGAATTACTGGTTTACAGTCTTCTTTAAAAAATCATTTTGACTGTATCATCCTACTGCCTTCTAGCCTCCATGGTTTTGATGAAAAATCAGCTGTTATGTTATTGAGGTTCCCTTGGATACCATGAATTGTTTATCTCTGCTGCTTTCATGATTTTTTGTTGTTGGCTTTTAACACATTGCGGACGGATCACGAGAATTCTCGCTTCCTATTACACAGTGTTTTACAAAGTATTATAATTTAAAAAGATATTAGCTTGTAAGAACATGTAATAAGTAACTTCAAAATGCAATGGGTATTTAATTTTGAAGTGTGCCTTTAACATTTATGTAAAATGTTTTTTATACTCGCTCAATAGAAACTTATCTGGCCACTGGGTAAAACTACTGGTCCGCAATGTGTTAAGTTTGACTATGATGTGTCGAAGTGTGGATGTCTTTTGAGTTTATCCTGCTTGGAGTTAATTGAGCTTCTTGGATATATTTTTTTTTTTCATAAAACTGTGGAATATTTCACTAGCATTTCTATAAATATCCTTTTGCCCTTTTCTCCCTTCTCTCCTTCTTGACTCTCATCATCTGCATAATGGTATGCCTCATGGTATTCTCTTAAGTCTTTGAGACTGTTCATTTTTCTTCATTCTATTTTTCAGACTTCATAATTTCAATTGACATATCTTCAAGTTCTGACTCTATCAGCTCAAATTTGCTGTTCTGTAGTGAATTTTTTATTTATCTTAGTATACTTTTCAACTCCAGAATATCTGTTTGGTTCTTTAAAAATTTACTGTCTCTTTATTAATTTTCTTTATTTGGTGAGATACTGGTCTCATACATTCCTTTAGTGCTTTAGACAGTTTCCTTCAGCATTTTGAAGATATTTATAACAGCCGATTTAAAGTCTTTAGTAGGTCCAGTGTCTCAGCTTCCTCAGGGTAGTTTGTATTGACAGCTTTTTTCCCCTGTGTATGAGCCATACTTTCTATTTTCCTGTTTCTTTGTATGTCTCAGAATTTTTATTGAAAAGTGGACATTTTAAGAAAATAATGTGGCAGCTCTGGAAATTAGATCCCATCCTATCCCTTGGACTTGTTTTTCTTGTTGTTTGTTGTTTTTAGTGACTTTGCTAAACTAATTCTGCTAAGTCCATATTCTTTGTGGTTTCTGGCCACTGAAGTGTCTGCTCGGTTAGCTTAGTGGTCAGTAAAGAGACAGAGATTTCCTTTCCTTTACTGCCTTGAACCACTAAGCCTTGGCTGGGGCATGACCTCAGTGCTCCAGCAGAGATTTACAATTCTGCATTAGCCTTCATTCCTGCCAATGCAGAGCCTCCGGTTCATCCAGAGCTGAGAGATTGAGCCATTCTCAATTCTTTCCTACCTGTGTGTGGCCTTCTAGAATACCAGGAATATATTAGAGCTTTTCAAAGACCCTGATGGGTCTTTGATTTTTCCTTCTAAGTTTTTTGCTAGCCTCTGATTTTCCTGTTAAGTTTTTGGTTAGCATCTTGTTTGCTCCACTTCTGCATTGGGCAGCTGTGATGTTAAGCAATTTCCACTGATGATTTTTGATAGATGCCCTATGGACAGGGTTTCTCCCTTAGTGAGTTCTGAATAAGGTCAAATAAAGACAAGCCCTATGAATGAGGCTTTTCTGGAAGCTGCTGGACAAGTCAAACATTGACTAATGAGCTACCATTTACTGGGGGTGGGACTTTTAAGATGCTCCAAGTCCATTCTTTCTCCTCCCGTGGTTGCAAGGCTGATGGTTATCAAAGACTATGGCAGATATGAGGAGGGGTGGGAAGGGATAAGGCAAGTTAAAAAGCTACAAAGCATGCTGTTCTTACTGAGATCCAGCCCTTTTTTCTTGAATAGATGCTTTTCAAATTATTGCAATTCTTTTATTAATTTCCAGAGTTCTGATAAAGCTTTGACATTTCTGATCTTGTTGCTTTTATGGAGCAACATTTTCAGAGATCCTGTCATTCCAAAAACACTTCCCTCTCTGACTTGCTTTTTGGGCTGAACTTGGTCTTTGAGATTTGTGTTCCTCTTATATACAAGTCTGCCTTACTCTTTTTAATGGCTGTGAAGAAGAAAAAATTGTAGCTTTCCTAAATAGACATTTAAGATTTTTCCTTTTTTTTGCCTGCACAAACTAAATGACAATAAAAAGTCTAAAGAGATATGTTTTTAGGTACAAACTGTTGTCTATTTCTATTAGGTAAAGTTACATAAATGGGACTGCTATGTCTAATTGTATGTGCATTTTCAATTTACATTAATAATTCCAAATTGCTTTCTCCTAGGATTTTAACCTACATATGTGTGTATGTGTATTTATACACATGTTTAAATGTAATATGATATATATTTATGTATTCATCTAATTTTTTATTTGATTAATTAATGGAAGCAGAATTTCATTGTTTTACTTCGAAGTTTCCTGATAACGAGTGAGGCTGAATATCTTTCAACTTATTCATATCAGTCATCTAAAGGTCCTGTGTGAATCATCTCTGCTCATTTTATTTTAAAAAGCTGATTTAGGGGAGTTCCTCCTAAATTCTGGAACTCAGCCATTTGTATATGAGTGTGTGTGTGTCTATATATTCCTCTATGGCTTTTGTTTTTATGGTCCTGCTTAGGAAGGCATTTCTTACTCCAAGATGATGTAGTGGGAAAAAATTTAAGTATTTATTATAAACCTAGGTTTTTCTTTTTCCCTTTATAAATATTTTCTCATCGCTCCTTGGAACTCTACTCGTTAAGTAGGTTTTATTGCTTTGGGGTGGTGGAAGATACAGCTAAAACAAAAGGAATGTTTGCTTAGCTCTGAGTTCCAAATTGCTTTTAAAAGTCCATAGAAAAAAAGATAAATCTAAGAAGCCAAAGCATTTTGATTTACAAGAACATGGCTTTTTCACAAAATAAAATGAAAAAATGTTTAGCTTTTTCTAAAATTACACAACTGAATTTATCTGTCCCTTCAAAATTTGAATCATCTAGCTATAAAATTATCTGGTGCTGGTGACATTTTAAAGGCATCACAATGATGGCTTTTTGGATTTTTTCTAAGTTCATTCCAATATTAAGGTTTTCTACTTCTGCTTGGGTTAATTTTGATCTTTCATATCTTCCCCCTAAAAACCATAGATGAGGCAGGCAGAATAATGCCTAGACCAAGCATGTCAAACTCATGGCTGGCGGACCGCATGCCTCGTTTACATGTGGCCCGCTGGCTGCGAGTTTGACATAGTTGGCCTAGCCCTAGACCAGTGGTCAGCAAACTCATTAGTCAACAGAGCCAAATATCAACAGTACAACGATTGAAATTTCTTTTGAGAGCCAAATTTTTTAAACTTAATCTTCTTCTAACGCCACTTCTTCAAAATAGACTCGCCCAGGCCATGGTATTTTGTGGAAGAGCCACACTCAAGGGGCCAAAGAGCCGCATGTGGCTAGCAAGCCGCAGTTTGCCGGTCGGCTCGCGAGCCACATGCGGCTCTTTGGCCCCTTGAGTGTGGCTCTTCCACAAAATACCACGTGTGGGCGCGCACGTACAGTGCAATTGAAACTTCGTGGCCCATGCGCAGAAGTCGGTTTTCGGCTCTCAAAAGAAATCTCAATTGTTGTACTGTTGATATTTGGCTCTGTTGACTAATGAGTTTGCCGATTACTGGCCTAGACTATTAATCGTCAGAGCTTGTGAGTATGTTACCTTACATGGCAAAAGGACTTTGCAGGTGTGTTAAGGTTAAGAACCTTGAGATTGGAAGAATACCCCAGGTTATTATGGTGGGCCAATGTAAACACAGAAGTCCTTCAAGTGGAACAGGAAGGTAGAAGAATGAGTCAGAGATCTGACTAAAGATCATAAAGGAGATGGCTGAACATGAGAGGGACTGGCTTTGCTGGCTATGAGAATGGAGAAAGGGGCCAGGGGTCAACGTGGCATCCTCTAGAACAGTGGTTCTCAACCTTTCTAATGCCACGGCCCTTTAATACAGTTCCTCATGTTGTGGTGACCCCCAACCATAAAATTATTTTCTTTGCTACTTCATAACTGTAATTTTGCTACTGTTATGAATCGTAATGTAAATATCTGTGTTTTCTGATGGTCTTAGGCAACCCTGCTAGCGGTTCTCAACCTGTGGGTCGCGACATACAGGTTGAGAACCACTGCTGTAGAGCCTAAGACCATCGGAAAACATAGATATTTACATTACGATTCATAACAGTAGCAAAATTACAGTTATGAAGTAGCAATGAAAATAATTTTATGGTTGGGGGTCACCACAACATGAGGAACTGTATTAAAGGGTTGCGGCATTAGAAAGGTTGAGAACCACTGCTCTAGAAGATGAGAATGGCAGCCAGCTAAGAAATGGGGACATTGGTTCTACAGTCTCAAGGAACTGAATTCTGCCAATAACGCAAATGATTCTCTCCTAGAACCTCCTGACATGTTGGTTTCAGCTTGGTGAGATCTGTGCCAGACTTCTGACCCACAGAATTGTTAAATAAATGGGAAATTCTCCTTTGATTATTATTATACTCTATGTGTGATCTCTAGACTCTCAATATTGGCAATATTGTTCAAATTCTAAGTTAATCTAAAATGCTAGGTAGAATCACTTATATTTGATTATACTCCTGGGGAAAGCATTTTGTGTACTATTACAACTTTTTTCCATATCTTCCAAAATGAATTCATAGTTGTGAGCAGGCCCTAGCTGGTTTGGCTCATGGACAGAGTATCGGCCTGCGGACTGAAGGGTCTGGGTTCAATTCCAGTCAAGGGCACATGCCTGGGTTGCAGGCTCAATCCCAGTAGCGGGTGTGCAGGAGGCAGCTGATTGATGGATGAGTCTCTCTCATCATTGATGTTTCTATCTCTCTCTCCCTCTCCCTTTCTCTCTGAAATCAATAAAAAATATAAAAAATAGTTGTGAGCAGTTACATATATCAAATCTTATAAAATCCTAGTTGCCTTGAATACTTCTGAAATGAGGTAGGAAGTACCTATTATATCTATCTACCTGATATTTACAATATATAAGTAAAGTTCTATAAAACTTGGGAAAATTTTGCATTTAAAAGGATTTATAACATTATCAAAGAAAAACATCTTAAGAAGCTATTCCAGTTTTTATAAAGTAACTTTTCCATGATGAAATGATAATAAGACCAGGAATTGATTCTAGATTTTATCTGTACTTAGCTGTGTACTATTCATTTTTTCTCCAACCTTCCTGATACACACACTTCCCTAGTCTGCCTACTCAAGAATAGATCAGAAAATTAAAATCAGTAATGTGATATTTGCAAAATGTTAGCCCATGGACATATATGGACCTTTATACATATTATCTCATTTAATCTTAATGACATTGTTAGGTAGTTACATATAAGAAAACGGAGGCTTGAAGAGTTTAATAAACTTGCCCAAGGACATAGAGTTTTATATCTATAGCTAGCAACACTGTAAGATTTGTCCAAACTTAAAGACTGTGCCAACACATATTATTTCATTTCTGTATCACAGACAGTGACTCCAAGCAGCTATTAATTCAAAAGAGCAAAGAAACAAACAAATCATACTTGGGGAATAGGTCCATTTACCCAATTTTTAGGACTTATAGGTGCATTTTGAGATGGCTTTTTCTACAAACAGAAAGCTGATGCGTAGCCTCCTGTATTCAATTACAGTGCTGTATCACAAAGGCCAGGCCTCACTGAAGACAGGGGTGTGGTCATTATCAGCCTCACCTGGTGGGAAAGTTAGCCTACTGGAGGATGTAGTGGGGCTACAGTAAAGTTCTTGGCCTATATATCACATTTAAACCCTGCACAAAATGTATTTCCCCTTAATTACAGAAATTAGGTTACTAATTTTGTTGTGCCCTTTGGGAACTAACATTTACACCAGAGAAAAGGGAGTCCCTGACATGCTCCCAAGGGGCTGATGGAACACTTCCTGTGGGGAGTGTGGGAAAGGCCGGGCACCGGAAGCAGCCTTGCCTAGAGCCAGGAGAAGGCTTCTCAGAGTTCCCTGCCTCTCATAACTGGATGGGACATTCCACCCCCAGGCCCTGCACACGTCCGAGTCGAGGAGCCGATATTCTCAGCTACCTGTAGCCCATCAACTGCACAGGGGCTCCGAAGCTCTGGAAACCTTTTAATGTCTTTAACTGACAGGGACAACGTGAGTCGTTTCTTTTGCTGCACTCCAACTAAGGCCTGTTCTTGGAGGCACACTCTTATGTACATTGCTGCGGTGCCCTGCCCAGGTGCCCCTTCAGAACTGAGGCATGTATTCCGGATGCTGGGTGAGCTGGATGAGGATGGCTCTCAGGAGTCCCTTTCCAGGAGGTCCCTGAGCTGTGGAGAGCTGCTTGCCCAAGGTCCTGTCCCTCCCTGGGGATTAGCTCTAGTCAGTCACTAGTTGGGCTGACAGAGGGTACAGGCTACCCCCTTGCCTCAAGGCAGACACCGCTGAAGGGCCATCCCAGGCTCAGGGGTTCCAGCAGCAACATCAAGGCAGGTCAGCTCACCCCTCAGCTCAACCCCTTTCACTCCCCAGGTGCTGAGCTTGAGGGCACGCCCCCAAAAGCCTTCACTCACTTTCATTTATCAGAAATTCTGACCCAAGGCAATTCTTTAAAAGTTATTTTACATTGCAAGGCATCCTTAACTAACTATAGACCACTTCTCAAGCTGCATCTTTCATTCATAACCAAATAGCAGGGCATGAGCTTATGAAGTGCCTATAGAAACTCTGTCCAGCCCTGAGGAGAGAGGACAAGACAAGCTCTTAAAAAGCTCCCAAAATAACAGTACAAGGGAAATAGACTTGTACATTCACTAACCTAAAATCCCAGGTGATCAAAGCAAACAGGAGTATAAACAACAGTGCCCTGGGAGCACTAAGGAGGCCGTATCTAATTCTGTCTCAGGCAATCAGAGGTGTAAGGGAAACCTTAGAACTTGGAGAGTGGTGTGGGTGGGGTGGCTCAGGGAGGGTCATTTCTGGCAGAGAACAAGTATTGCCAAGGCAGTTGGACTCCTGGGGACATCTCGCTCAGTCAGCCTGATGAAATTCTTCGGAGCTTCCTGACATCCCTATGTAACTGAGAATGACACCAAAACCAGTGCACGGTAGGATAAAGCCCCAAAGCACAGTGTTTGGGAGGCAAGGAAATCTGGGGGTGGTTGGTGGGAGGCATAGCTCAGAAGAGCAGAAAGCCCAGGGCTGCGGCCACAGAAAGGGGATCGCCGCAACTTCACGCAGTGACCCAGGAGGAAGTGAGGCAGCTGGCCCATCGGGTCACATTCTGTTGCCTCAGACTCGAGTGACAGAGAGCAAGAGGGCTGATGTTGGCTCATTAAAAACATGCACGTTGGTGCCACCAGAGAGCAAACGGAAGCAGGCTGTACCTGAAGGCCCAGAGAGAGCTGCTCTAGCCGAACACAGCGGTCAAGCACTGTTAGGTCCAGGGCTTGCCTGCAAACATGTGGCTGTAGGATATCGAAAGTTACTATTAAGAAAATATAGAGGTGCTCAGCGGGCTCCTTCATCATTTGATTCTGAAAACTAAAAGGTATTTGAGGAAAACACATAATGGCTCTGGAGGCATCACTATGGGACGGTGTGGTGGTTACTTCGTACACCCTTGAAGCAGCTATTCTTTTCCCTCTTTACAGGTAAGGTCAGTGATCCAGGCCTCTCCCAGAGCCCATGCTGGGCAAAGCTGCACTCCCTGCTCCCCTAGCAAGGGCTGTGTCAGGGAGGCTGTAGGAAGCATGACCTGAAGTTAAAGAAAAACAGAATGAGGTATTTTAAAAGTAAGGGCAAATGCTGATCTTATTCTCAGTCCAAAAACAACTCATTTATTCAATGTCTTTTGGAGTGTTCTACAAAAATGCATTTTCTAGCTAATTGATGCTTCCGAAACCTGTTTTACATACTCTGTATTTCTCTGCCTTCTTAAGGTGATTGATTATACAGGACACAATGGCACTGTCTGCTGCTTCAGGGCTCTTATTTCTCAGCAACAACCAGGGCCAATCTAGGGTCACGCACAAGGATAGCTTTTTAGTTTTCAGTCTCTCCCCTCATGCTGCGAGTAGAAGGGGTCCCTGTGGTCAGTACTATGTTCGACTCTAGTTGACTTGACTCCCTTTTCTTTATCTCCCAGTCTGCTGCCTGTCACCTGCACTGGGACATTTCTGTTAGTACTTTATTCCTGACGGTCCAGAGAGGAAGTCACGTTCATGCGACTCCCACTTTACTCCTCGGTTTAAAATCTATTGTGTGGGTTTTTTTCCTACAAGGAATCATAAGAAACTTAACAATGATTACCCTTAGGGAAATAGGCTGGCAGAAAAAAAGACATTTGGGACAGCATGAATGATAGTTTTAGTTCCATGAAATGAAAAGCTTATCTACTCTTAAAATATGAGATTCAAGGGGAATAGAATGGGTTTGGCACATTTGATTAAGTTCTCTAACTTCTAATATTACTAATCCTGTTAAGCATAGATTGTTAGAAAGTTGTTTGTTGCCACCACTAACTATTTTGGTTTACTTCTCCTTCCCTCTGCTTTCTGAGCCTCTGCAGGAAGTGTGCTGAAGAAAACACGGGCTGGCTTCTTCACACCAGGAGAGATATGATCACACTGTCTCATCATCATCGCAGACTGGAAGCTGTTTATTTGCACCTCATATCACATAAAGGGGCTGGAACCTCCCCTGGTGGACTGGAGCCTCCCCTCGCAGACTGATAGACTCTCTGAGAGGGCGTGGCAGGCAGGGGGACTTTTGAACGGGTCTCCAGAAAAATAGGCCTGTCTGGACCATTTAAAGCACCGGCTGATGCCCAGGCCACCTGGTAAAGCTGTAGGGAAAGCAAGGGATCAATGAAAACAGAGGTTGGCACATAGTAGGCATTCAATAAATACTTGTGGAGTAAATGAATGACACGATTCAGTTATTTGAATAAAATGATGATATAACCTCCCTCTTTAAGATTCTATTCAGGGGGCTCTGGTCTGAGGGTAAAGGGAATGAGCAGTGATAGCATAGAGCAGAAGTCACAATGAGCAAGGCAGCCTCCGGCCTCTCTCCCACAGCCAAATGAACTTCGGATAACAAAGCACTTGTTAAAGAGTTGTCTAGAGGGCTCAGATTTTAATTTTAGGAAACAGATTTAAGCCTCATGAATTCTCATCATGTCAGATAATCACATCAATATTTACTTACGTGCAGTAATTGACAAGGCTAAAGACAAATCATTTGGAGATTATCTGCCTTTTCTATTTCCATTTTACTGCATCTGTTTATACCATATAACAGACACCATGAAGAGTAAACAGCAGCTCCTCATGGAATCCCCTGGCTGACCAAACCCTTAAAGGTCAGATGGTTCAATTACCAGAACACAGCTGAAACTATACCTGTGAAACCCAGAACTATATATAGAAGCCAGGTCACATCCCTCTAGCGCAACAGTTTTGTTTCTTAATATCTTAAGCCACATACCACTCACTTCCTAATCACAATATATTTTTTTCTGTTAATTTATCATAAAGCACAGGTATTATGAAGACATATCATTATTAGAACAGTATTTTAATACTACTAGCATGACTAAATTATGTGTATATTTTAAATTAAGAAAAACATTATATGAATTTTAATTCTGAATTTGAATCTTCTATTCAGTTTGAATAGTCTAGGCTCCCACTTGGTACAGAATTCCTCTCTAGCATATTTTACCTAAAATATTACATAATAAAAGATTAATGCAACAACTTTAAATATTTATGTTTTTAAATTCCACAGGAGGTGCTGAATATGAATTACTATTATTTTATATGTCTTAAATAAACCTTTTTCTAGATTAAGAACAAACGATTATGATGTTAAAATGTTATTTTTTATTTAAAATCATTGCTAGTTATGTATGGAGATTTGTCATACCGAACTTTCTGTTAATATGATTCATAATACAAAGCCTGTACTTAAAACTTATTTAAAACTCAAGTTATGATTCTTTTAGGTAAAATATAACAAGTACTCTGGCTAATACATATAATAATATGCATACACACAGCACATAAATAATCTAATCTGAGAACTAATTTGTCAGTTACTGTCAGAGAGCACCGATGCAACAAAAAGGACACCTGGGTGTGAGCTGCTCAATAAAACAGAGTGTTAAAATCACCACAAAATACAGAGTGCCCATATTTTGCAAGGAAAGAGGCTTGTGCAAACTTAGAAAACCCACAGCACAGCTAGGTTTGGCATCACCAAGTTATGACATGAGAAGGGACTTTTGTTCTAAACAACAGTGCCACTCAGTGGCTAAATAATGGTAGTGAACCAATAAACTATGAATTGGAGGGTGGGCAGAAAGAACAATGGAATTTTGGAACAGGCAATGATAATACTGCAGGCAAAAAGGCATACTATGTTGCCATGGTAACTGTACCTTGGAGGTCAGTTAGAGTCTGGACAGGAACAGAAACCTGAGCATTGCTTCCTGTAACTACATCACCTAGATTTCATAAGAAAAAAGAATTAGATTTCATAAAAATGAAAAAAAAAATCAACTTTTCTTTCATACTTAATGTTGTACAACATTTATCAATCAAATTACTAAAAGTAAAATAAAACAGAAAATACAGTACAATCTTATGAAAATAAATATAAAATATTTTTTAAAGGAACTATTTTTTTTTAAGTATTACCTAAAAAACATTTGGGCATGCTTTTCTTAAAGAAAACAAACAAACAGATTTCCTCTAGTCTAAAGTATAAAACAAGTTTCTACCAGTTGAAGGTATAGAAACTCTAGCAATCAAAAGATTTTGCTGAACAGACTTCATTATGCTATAAATATTAGTGTGATTTTATATTTTCTTTCAAAAGTTTTTAACCAAAAAATCACATGCATTTATTAAGTAACATTTCTTTTGAAATTGATTCCCCTCTGTAACAGACAAAATTTATTTTTAGCTAAACTTGAAATCAGTTTCTTCAATCACCAGATCAAGACTTAAACAAGTTCTAATTTCATAGTAAGTATTGAAAAGATTTCAAAAGTTCCCACATGTACTTAGAAATGTCAACATGTAAAAATAAATCTGTGAATGGCACACCCTTTAAACTTGATATACTTATTATAGGCAAGATTTCATTTACAAATTGGACCTGTAGTAAATGCTTAAAATAAAGAGGTGTTCAAATTTGAAAAACAGACAAAGGAAATGGGGAAAAGGAGTGCATTTTAAGAATACAGGAAGGAAAGGAAAAGGAGCACCATGGGAAATTCTGTGAAGAGCTGAGGTACACAATTTAGAAGGAAGATTTTTTTGCTTCTTTGATTTCCTTCCTGGGTGACAAAGTTCAACATTAAGCAGCCACTGTCAACAGCATTTGAAGGCCTATGTTGAGCTTAACAAGGTCAAAAAACAAGCCTTCTTAAAAGGCACCATATTTTGTGTGTGTGATAATGTATGATTAATAGACTTGCTTCCCCTATAGTTTTTATACAATAGTAAAAAATCTATTTTTGAATTAAATAACATACTCTCAGTGCCTTGACCACTTGCTACAATTATGATTTATAGCATGGCCAGCTCAGATGGAGATTACTGGGCTGTAATTATATCATCACTATCAATTAACAATACATACATTTATATTCTCCTACTAGAGGCCTGGTGCACGAAATTCGTGCACTTGGGGGAGGGGGGGTCCCTCAGCCCGGCCTGCGCCCTCTCGCAGTCCAGGATCCCTCAGGGGATGTCCAGGAGCCCATGGGGAGCAGGCCTAAGCCGTTAGTCAGACAGGTGGAGGCAGGAGAGGCTCCCACCACCGCTGCTGCGCTCGCCAGCCATGAGCCTGGCTGAGCGGCGCCCCCCCTGTGGGAGTGCACTGACCACCAGGGGGCAGCTCCTGCGTTGAACGTCGTTCAGTCAATTTGCATATTAGCCTTTTATTATATAGGATAACTACAATACAATCTATAGATAAGTACATACTCCAAACAAGTGATAAACAGCTTTTAGCCGAACTTTCAGGTCCTGAATTCTCATAGCATAGTTAACTCTCTATTCATGGATAAATGGCATGCTTCTTTTCTGTATTTTTGAAGATTTTTCAATTTTATGCTTGCTATCCATTTTATTCTGCTACTTCTGGATCACCTATCTATAATAATAAAAGGGTAATATGCTAATTAGACCAGATGTCCTTCCGGACGACCTTCCAGACGAAGCCGGGGCTGCAAGGGAAGCCCAGGTCCTGGGTGCCAGAGGGAAGCCGGTGCCAGCAGCTGGGGGAAGGAAGGCCTACCCTTGCACGAATTTCATGCATTGGGCCTCTAGTTAGTGTTTATTTAGAGACTAAAAACTAATTTTAATATTAAATGTCACCAGGAAAATTATGGAGGAACATCTGTGCTTCCTTTTCCTTATTTTAAGACCCCACCCCCAACACATACACAAATGACAGAATGCATTTCAAGCAACGTATACGTGAATTTTCTGTTTTCCATACAACTGCTCCCCTGTACAAGCACAAATGATTGACAGTTAACTAACCTAGGAAAACCATAAGCATTTTCATCTTTATAAATAACTATTTTTCAAAACAACTTTCAAATTTTCCAGCAGAGGACACTAAAAAGACTGATACATTATCTTTCCTCAAAGGCACAGCGTAGATGGCTCTGTTCTGAGAGTCAGAAGTCATATTCCAACGCAAGCCTCCTGACAGGCTACGCACTGTGCTCACTCTACCACCCAAACCTGTGACCCACCTGCAGATCACTCGGTGCCACAGCTCAGCAGGACACCTGCGGGAAACGCCAGCTTAAAGAACCAGTGTTGGAGAAGTGTTTCCACCATCGTGTTAACAAGTCATCTTTCACCAAAGGAACCATAGATTTTTGGACCTGGAAGACTCCTAGGGATTAGTCCAAACCTCTGACTTCAGGGTTGGAAACAAAGGATCAGAGAGCTCCAGGGTCCTGCTTACAGTTCATTGGTGAGTGGATAGAATGAAGAGCATCCCCACACTAGGTTCTACTTGTATAAATTGTTCTCTTTGCCCTTTCCTGTTTTATTCAAGTCTTCATGCAGGGAGGGGCATTAGCAGGAATACTTATCTCTAATATGAAGATGGACTAGCTTTCTGTAGTTTGACATGAGTAGAACAAACCAGAAATAAAAAGACGGAAGAGTTGCCAAACAAGGCCACTGTCTTCCTTCCAGCACGGGGATCAGCTACAAAGTGCCTCAGTGATGATATGCATGTTCCAAACACTTTGCTTAAGTGCTCTGTTGTCTTCTTCTAACTGGGGACTTAGTTTTCATCAATTGTTCCATCCTCATGCACTTCCTTTCTCACTTACTGTGATATTAATACTTGACATTTCCTAAGAGACACAACTTTATATTTCTATAGTCATTTGGCTTGGTTCCTCAGAAAATTTAAGCTACAGCATTAAGAGATTCTCTGACTCATTTGCCTGCCATCAGTTAGAATTACTACTGACTACAGCTTGTTATCAAAGCAATATTGAAATCATATTTGTTTAGAACAATAAAAGAGTACAATTAAGAAATATATAAAATAACATTCATTTCCATTCTGTAAGTGGGCATGTCTCCTGGTATTAAAATACGTTTACAACATGTTAATGATTTGAAGTCTCCTTTTCTTTAAATCATGTATGATAGCTCTACATTAAAAAGAGAAGAATGTAATTTTAAATGACATAGTCTTATACAGGTAAACAATACTCTAATAGAAATTTAAATATGAATATATAAAGTTTAATACTTCATATAGGCAACAATAGATAACATGATATAATGGAAACACACACATACACTCATTATTGAATAATATTCATTATTTTATAACATTGGGGAATAAAGCTAATTTAACTTAAGTTTATCATTTTAAATGCCAGTAACTTAAAATTTTTCATAATTTTGAATGCAGACTTCTCAAACAGAGTATATGGAACATGGCTTAAGGTCTTCACACTGACTCAGTATTACTATTGTTACTGTCAACACCAGTTATGGAACACCGCTATTCATTCCACAGGGATCCCTTTAAGATGTGAATGAGGCATGTGTCAGTATATTTGCCTTGAAACAAAATGGCCACAGACCTGATGCTCTGTGAGGTCTTAGGAATGACTTTTAAAAAAATACATTTTCTGCCATCATGTTATTTCTTTTTTCTACAGTACAGATAGCAGAGTCCCCCCACTAAAAAATAAATGCAGTTCTTTCTAATCGGCTTTGGATAGGGGCACTAAATACATGTCTCTGAAAATAAGTAGAGAGTAAAAGTGTAAAGATTCTGAGTCAGAACCTGAAGGTCTCTCTTAGGAATAAAATGCATGCGGGAGGTGAAGGCCTGGCGAGGCCCAGAAACAGCAATGAGTCACCTGAGTCCCAGCAGCAAGAGTGACCCCCAACAGCAGCACTAACAGCAGGGCCCTCACTCATCGAGTGAGAGTTGGGTGGGGCCACCTCCCAGGCTTCCTCTGCTCTGACAGTCTACTGGTCAATTTTTGGTGCATGGACTCAGACACTTACTTTGGAGCTTGATATTCTGTTTAGCTTTTCCCCCTTTACGGTTCTAGCTTGTTAACTCAGAGGTGGAACAGCTGGAGTGGGGGTTTAAGGGCGCTTCCTCCGACCCAGCTGCCCGGGGGGTGCTGTGACTAGCAAAGCCCATGGTGTCTGCAACTCCCAGTTCAGATTCTCTTCCGGTCAGAAGCATTGTCATCCAAGGGAGCGACACCACAGCCAACTGACTTCAAGTTCCGTGTTGTGACAGTTCATGTCACACTCTAGGAGGCTCCACAGGACGCAAACACAAGTATACCAGCATATACATGTCAAAAAATACCTTAACAAATTACCTCATAAGATGTTTGTAAGTAAGAACAATATAGTATCTGATAATGTGATTTAAAAGGACCTAATACAATGAATTTATTAAAAATTAACAGAAGTTGGTTTCTTAGAAGCAGGCTATACTGCGAGTGTTTTCTTTAGATTTATTAGTACTTTTCCTTACCTTTGTTCAATTGCACGGGCATGCTTTCCGATTTCATCAGCCTCTGCTGCTGCTGCTGCTGCTGCTGCTGCTGCTGCAAATGATGCCGGGGGATCTCTGCCAGGGTTCTGGGGGTGCCCACAGCAGTGGAGGAACTGCCACCGCTGCCTGCGGAAACAGGGCCACTGGTACTGCCTGGGGCTGTTGCTGGAGAAATCAACTTCCTTCCAAAATTAATCAGGCTATTGGAGACCTTATTTATATTCAGGGGAGCCCCTCTGGCATTGGTCCTGCAAAAACAATAGGTAGAGAGAAATTATTTAAGTTAGAGGACAACTATATTTCGCGCTATTTCACATACTCCATTGGTATAAAAACATACCTTAGCTACTTCAAAAATGGCCATTTACTAGATCAGCCACGCCAAGTGAGAGGTAAAAACTTAAAAATGACCACAGGATAATAAAACATAAGACTCTTAAAGATGTGGCTTATGGAAAATAGTTTTTATACTTTTTATTCATTCATTCAATAGTGCCTATATGTGCCAACCCTGTGCTAGGTTCTGGGGATACAACTGTCCAAAACAGACATAGTTCCCCTCCTGGAACTTCTAGTCTAGTAGGGAAGAAATACATTAATCAAATAATTACATAAATAAGTGTGTGATCAAACCTATGACGAGGACTATAAAGGAGAGACACAGGGCTGGACGAGTCTTGGGCTACCCACAGAAGGGGCACCTTGAAATGAGGCTGGTAGCAGGTGTCCCACCAGCCCTCACATGTGGGGGGTAGGCCACATTTAATCTAATTTTGAAAAACAAATGCGTTGGAGGGTCAAGAAGTAAATTCACAGAAATTACATCAAGTTCATAGAACTTACAACAGATGCCCAGTTCATGAGAATTGCAATTCACCCTCAACACACCCACCCCGCTACCCTGCTACCCACTCAGCTTTCCATGATTCCCTCCCCACTTCTCTGCTTTTCTTGATAGCACTCTGCATCATCTGACATGCTATATATTTTACTTACTTGGTTATTATTTGTCCCCTTCCTCCCATTCCCACTAGAATAAAAGTTTCATGAACTCAAGGACTTTTATCTCTTTGCTATATTGCCATTGTCCAGCACAAATATTTTTTGTAAATATTTGTTAAACGGCAGCTGCATCTACCTATAGTTTAGGTCTTCTCACCTGTTGCGGTGGAAGAAGAGTCCTGCTCTTAGCCATGGCCAGCCTCTGCATCCGGGCTCTGGACCCCATCTCCTGTGACCTTTCACGATCTTTACTCCAGCACCTCCCACCCCTGCATCATTTCGCCTTCTCTACTGTATGATTCCATTAGCATACAACAGTGTGTGTGTGTGTGTGTGTATGTATGTGTGTGTGTGTGTGTGTGTGTGTGTGTGTGTACACTAACTTCTCCTTTGAACCCTCTCTCCTTTCTAGTTACCATCCCTCTCTCCCCACCCCCACACATAAGTTTTTGGGTTTGTTTTTTTTTCCTCAAGAGGGTATCTTAATGTGCTATTGCTGCTTCTTCAGTCCCTGACTCACTAATGCCTGGTTGTGGCCGTGCCATTGCTTTGAATCCATGCCTCAAGGTCACCAATAACTCCTGCACTGCCAAGCCAAAGGTGCATTCTTATCTTACTCTACTCTCAGCAGCAATTCATCCCATAATCACTCCCTACACTTCCTCTCCAGGCTTCCAGGGTTGCCAGCACCTGTGCTTTAACTGCCTGGCAGACAGAGGACACCAAGGAAACATTGTTGAATGAATGATTACTTCCCAAATGACTCATGGTCTTGAAGTATTTCAGAGCTAGTGTCTTCTTGAAGTTACGACTATAAATTATTACAGTTGTAGGAGATAGTCCCACTCCATGTCAACACCAAAGTTTGTACTTTTATTGCACAAATAATTAATAGTAGCTTATTTTCTCCCCTTTTGTTCTTTCTTCACTAAAGTGGAAAACTGAAAATCAAGTTTGAGGGATTCGATAACTTGATTTTAGTTAATGAATTTTACTATCATTTCCTTCTCTCAGATCTACCTGGCAGCACTTACCTAGTAACTCTCCCACTCCTCACATGACACCTGTACCTGGGCATTACTACATGTAGCTCTAGCCAGACCGATCCATAGTCCTAGCATAACAAGGAAAGGACATGATGCTTCTTCCTCCCATAAACTCTTCTCCAATGGTACTAGCTAATATTATGGGCTAGGTGTTGGAGACTTAAACATTCCTTTGGAGATAGGACAAATCAAATTTAAAACCTGGATTTCAGCTTGATAAAAAACATTTATTATTTATAACTTCATGAGATGGGGAAAATCATTTTCCAAAGGGTTCTTTTTGGATCACGTTTAATCTTTAAAGAACTGAGCTATTTGAAGTCCTTCCAAAAATTATTGAAAATAATGTTTCCTAACAGAGATAAGGATATATGGTGATTATGCACCGTCTACTTCGTCCTCAGCTGTTTCTTTATGAAGAAGAGCATTTTCAATGTACAGATAGAGAAGGCCCTGAATACATGTTTATTGAGAAAAAGAGTGAATGAAATGAAAATAACTCACACATTCTGGATTAAGGGGGCATACCTCTGGCACTGTATTCCACTCAGCAGCCTACATACACTGCCATTGCTTGTGAGGTGGTGGAAAGAAGAGCTATCATGATATTGAAGCTCTGTTGCAGTTTAGTTTTGCTTCTTTGCAAGTCAAGATTCATAATTCATAGATATGAAGAAGTTATAATGTTACCCTTCCTTATAAACAAAAATGTACTAGTCAAATTCCCACATTGCCAGTTGTAAAATTTATACGCTGATAAAAGTACTAAGCAACTGCTGGAGCATTATCAAGAGAATACGGTTAATGCAACTTCATTACTACTAATAACCACGAAAAACATATAGATCAAGCTCATGCAGAGGAATTTTTCATCTGCATAGTTCTTAAAAGGGAATGAACACTGTTTCCTTTTTTTGAACATTTTTTGTTTTTAACCAATTAATTTCCCTCTCATCCACTGCCTTAGAAGAATATTTTCTTTTCAAAACAACTACTGATAGAGACTACTTATTTTCAGGTATGAACAATTGTAAACCATGCTCTTCTAGGAAAAGCACGCTGTCTGTCCACAGGTTGTTTTTCAGATATGACAATTTTTGTGCCAAAGTTAGCTAATATAGATCTTAAATGTTAGTAGCTGCATTCTTCACGACAAATGCTAAACAATTTGCAACAATTATTATTGCCTGTGATGTATACTATTAAGTCATATGTGCTAAATTAATGATGATTAACACAGTTATTAGAGATCTGAATGACAGCGAGGATAGGGTTGGATTAAAGATGGAGTATAATGTGTAAAAGTGTTGAAATAAATAGTAAGAGGTCTTTATAATTAAGATATCAGATATTAAATCTTATGAGTAACAAATTCTGTGTAATCAGTCTTCCATCACTATTTTCTACTACATACTATTATTAAATAAACTAGAGGCCTGGTGCACGAAATTCATGTACTCAGGGGGAGGGGTCCCTCAGCCTGGCCTGCACCCTCTCGCAGTCCGGGAGCCCTTGGGGGATGTCTATCAGTTGGACATTCTTTGTGCTGCCGCGGAGGCGGGAGAGGCTCCTGCCACCACCACTGTGCTCACCAGCCATGAGCCTGGCTCAGGGCTTCTGGCTGAGCAGCGCTCCCCCTGTGGGAGTGCACTGACCACCAGGGGGCAGCTCCTGCATTGAGCATCTGCCCCCTGATGGTCAGCACATGTCATAGCAACTGGTTGTTCTGCCATTCGGTCGATTTGCATATTAGCCTTTTATTATATAGGACTAGAGGCTCGATGCACAAAATTCATGCAAGAGTAGGCCTTCCTTCCCCTGGCTGCAGGCACCAGCTTCCCTCTGGCACCCGGGACCCGGGCTTCCCTCCAGCACCTGAGACTGGGCTTTCCTCTGGCTGCCGGCAGGCACCCAGAATCGAGTTTCCCTCCCAGCCCTGGCTTTATCTGGAAGGTCGTCCAGTCTAATTGGCATATTATGCTTTTATTATTATAGATAGTACCATCTAGGAGAGATTGTTTTGAAATTGTGCCAACAACTTACTTTTGGCATAACTCCATTTAGCAGCTTAAATCAGTAGCGAAAGGGTATTTTTTTTCTCTGAAAATCCATGAATCCTCCAAAACATCTGTATCAGAGCCCAACCTGGCTTCACTATTGGGTTCAGAGGCCCCTTTGGTTCAGTTTTAGAAACTCTAAAGAAAACTCTGAAACTTTTGCAGCCTCTCAATACCCTTTAATGACTCAATCTCTTAGTCTGGCTTTCTAATCCATATTCTAGTGAAGAGCTTTCTTTCCTTCCTTCCTTCCTTCCTTCCTTTCTTCCTTCCTTCCTTCCTTCCTTCCTTCCTTCCTTCCTTCCTTCCTTCCTTCCTTCCTTCCTTCCTTCCTTTCTTTCTTTCTTCTTTTTTTTTTTGCTAATCCTCACATGAGTATATTTCCCCCTACCCCCAACTGCCACTGATTTTTAGAGAGGGTGGAAGGGAGGGGAAAAGACAAAGAGAAGAGAAACATCTATGTGAGAGAGACATCAACTGGTTGCCTCCTATACACACCCTCCGGATTGAACCTGAGGTATGTGCCCTTGACTGGAATTGAACCCGGACCCTTAAGTCTGTGGGCCAAAGCTCTAGCCACTTAGCAAACCAGCTAGGGCTCCAACACCTTAATAGTCAGAGTCTTCAACTTCCAAACCTTCCTAAAGCTTTAAAAAAACACATTATCATTTCTGTAAAAATTCTCCACAACATTTCCTCTCTCGATATCCAAATCTTTACACCACCATAATTTATTTCCTTTCTACCTAAAGATTTATTTTTTAGGATTGATATTAAGTATCTAATATTTGTTTATTTCACTCTTTTTACAATAAAATTTTGTTAAGATACTTGTTTATATTTTTGTCAATTCTCAATTTATTTTTAATTATTTCTCTCTATATTCTAATTTATATTTTTCTTCTTCTTTTTTTCCTTGTGATCCCAAAGGCTGAATGCCAGACACCAAACCACAGATCCAAGAAGCTCAGAAAACACCAGGCAGGATAAACACCAAACACTATACTTAGTCATATCTTTTTTTTTTTTTTTTAATCCTCAACCAAGGATATTTTTCCATTGATTTTTAGAAAAAGTGAAAGGGAGAGGGAGAGAGAGAGAGAGAGAGACATCGATGCGAGAGAAACACATAATTGGTTGCCTCCTGCACCCACCCCAATCAGGGCAGGGAACCTGCAACCGAGGTACGTGCCCTTGACTAGAATTGAACCTGGGACCCTTCAGTCCACAGCCGATGCTCTATCCACTGAGCCAAAATGACTAAGGCATACCATTTTTATAGAAAGTCACAGATAAAGAAAAAAAGTCCTGAAAGAAGTTAGAGGAAAAAAACAAACACCTTGCCAATAGAGGAGTAAAAGATAACAATCACATCCAACTTCTCAGCAAACCATGCCAGCGAGAAGAGAATGGAGTGAATTAAGTATTGAGAGGGAAAAAAACCCCACTAGCCTGAATTCTGTACCCTATGACATTATCCTTCAAAAGCAAATATAGTACCAACATATAGTAAATAATATTATCCTTTAATAGTAAATATAAATGTGACCAAAGTGCCTTCATTGCAGGAGATAATTATTCAACTATGGAAGATAGTTCCTGGTGAGGTTAATTTCTGACAGGACTGAATTTTGTGTTTATAAAACGAAGGGAAATAGAGGGGAGACATGAAAATTATGCTGGAAAAAGAATGGCTGCAAAAGCTGGGCGCAAGTATAACCTGCTGTGTCCAATGGCTTCTTACCATCACATCCTTTACACTGTTGAGAAGACAGGACCAAATCTGCAGCCTCTAGGCCTCGGAGGACTGCTGACTCACCCTTCTTCAGATGTAGGGGCCTGTTTGCCCTGCCTTTCTATTCCACTCTCAGTTTCTATTCTGTTCCTTTGCCCTTCCTCCCTCTTCTGTGTTTATCTTTCTTCTGAGACCTTTCTTTTCTATTTTTCCCCATTTCCTTTGTATCATAAGTCTCCTTTTCTTTCTATCATTTTCTCACTTCAATCTACCTATACTTTATTTCACCATAAAAACATGTAACTCATTTAAAAATGATTTTCCCAAGTACAAAGGTAGTTGGAAAAGTAAATATATACATATAATAGAAATATGTGACCTTGGCTTTTGGATAAAAACAATATTCTCTTTGCATTCCGGTATTTTTCTAGGCCAGTGGTTGGCAAACTCATTAGTCAACAGAGCCAAATATCAACAGTACAACGATTAGAATTTCTTTTGAGAGCCAAATTTTTTAAACTTAAACTTTTTCTAAGGCCACTTCTTCAAAATAGACTCGCCCAGGCCGTGGTATTTTGTGGAAGAGCCACACTCAAAGGGCCAAAGAGCCGCATGTGGCTCGCGAGCCGCAGTTTGCCGACCACGGTTCTAGTCTATCATTATTGGACTACCCTGAATGGATGCTGGTTCATATTTATTTCTTTCATGCTTATAGACATCAGTCTTTTACTTGGAAATTTAAAACAGTTGTCAGAGTTGCAACATAATACTTTTCAAGATGATTCTAACATCTGAGCTAACATTCATGATGTATTTCTACTTACAAATTCCCTAAGTTGAAGGCTTCAAATTCTATAAAATGAATTTTCCAATTGCCTTTAATTCTTTAACTTTAAAGTTGAGTGTATCGAATTTGCTTCAATGAAAAACAATTATATCTAATCCTAATCTGTTTGCCATATTGTGAGGTTTCTGTCACCTCAGACAATGAACTCACACCATATCTCAAGGATTTCTAGATTTTATAGGTTTTTATTAAAACGAAATAATGACAATTAGCTTGCTGTTACTTATTCCTTAGGAGTTTGACTTTCAAGTGAAATAGACTAGGATTATTTTTCATGTGGCAAGTAAATTTTTATCCATGTGATGTGAAGCAAAAGCAGTCATGCTTGTTAGGGATAAAAAGATTGGCCCTGATGAGTGGGTGGATATAAGCTAGTCTGTGGGGCTTACCTAATTGGGTCTGAATACAATTTATTACACTAGTTACTAACATAACAAATGATAATGATGCATTAATCATGGTATATAAAATCACTGAATAAACTTTCCAAGACATATCTATAGAAATAAATATTGAGGTTTCTATTTCTATTTCTAGACTGGTAGTTTTCAACTAATTTATTTTCTGACCCAATGTATCTGAGATTTAACTCTCTCCCATCAGTAACTGTGGTTCATCATAGCAGAGTGTTTAGGGGGTTAGGGATTCTCTGACCTAACGGAGCACATTAGAATGGAAGAGGATATAATTCAGAGATGTCCACCTGTTGGGTAGTTTTGCCCTCTTCACCTCTCTTCGTTCACTTTGAGAATCATTATACAGGGTATCCCCAAAAATGTATACTATATACTTTTTTTCTGATAGCTCCATTGATGTTTCTTTTCAGATTTAACCCACTGGAATTAATAATTATTCAAACTATATATACATTTTTGGGGACACCCTATATATCTTAACAGTTAGTTGGAGAGGACAACTAACCTGTACAAGAATGTTCATAGCAGCCTTTTTTATAATAACCCAAATCTGGAAATAACCCAGTATCTATCAGCAAGAGACTAGATAAACAACTTGTGGTATATTCATATAATGAAATGCAACTCTACAATCTAAAGAAAGGAACTAGTGATATAAACAACAATATGGATGAACTATAAAAACATTATGTTGAGAAAAAAAAAAGCTAAGACATGAAAGGGTGCATGCATATTGTGTAGCTTCATTTATGTGAAGCTCAAGAAAAGGCAAAACTAATACATGGTAATAGAAATCAGAAAGTGATTGCCTCGGGATGGCGGGTTGGAATCTACTGTAAAGGAACACAAAAGAACTCTTGGCTGAAAGAAACATTCACTCCAGATATATTGTTTGGGTTGTGGTTCCATGGGTATACACAACTGTCAAAACTAATCAGACTGAACACTTAGGACCTGTGTACTGTGTACAAATTATACATTTATAAAAAAGGGAAAGATCTCTTTACTCTGGACTGGATAGGAGATAGTGTTACCAACTCTCTTTAATAAAACAGAGAGAGCACTTCAGCCATAGATATGTTTATAGTACAAACTCTTAGTTATTTGATAAAAATATTACAAAATTACATTTATATAAAAAAGCAATGTTCTTTGAAATTCTGGTTAGCTAATTAACTACTAATAATTAATATTAATATTGGTAACTACTAATACTGATAACCATGAATTTCCTGGCTTCATGGCTTTGGGAATATTATTAGAATATTACTTCTTTACCATATTTTAGCAATACAATACTCCTGAAAAAAGGCAGTCATTATATAAGTAAATATAATAGAACTTAATTTAAAAAATCTTGTTGACCATACAGACCATATAAAATAGAAATTGTCCCGGAAATTTTAGAATGCCTTTTAGATTTTCAAAACTATATTTATACAGTCATTCAACTAAGTATTTACTGAATACTATAAACAATGCCAGGTATTGTGCTAGGCCCAGACTCTGACATTACTATAAGTTATTCTACATGTGAAGCTAAAAGGTGTTGATTCATTTCATGATGAGTGACTTTGTTCTGTGTGCTAGGAACTGAGGAGATACCAATGAAGCAGTGTGGTTCCTGCTCTCACACAGCTCATATTCTAGTATGAGATTACAATTGTTGGAAGAGTCCTTGTGTTTCTGGGATCCTGCACTTTCTCCAGACATTCTCCTTAGGCCAGGCCCTGAGAGGAGAACTCCGAAGCTGAGCAGATGGACAAGTACTGGTAGCCAGCAGGAGTTCAGGGCTGGATGCCACCAGTCCTGAGTCACGTGGAGCCCAGCTGAGGAATGTGAGATACATCTCCAGAGCCCAGGGAACCCTCCTTGTTAGAATCTTCCTTCCTTGGAGCCTCGCTTCCTCTCAGATCCCATGCAGAGGTCCGACAAGGGGCCTTCTACACAGAGCCTACTTGCCAGAATTATAATTCTGGAAGCTTTCATCATTGATATGAATTAAAAGTTGTTTAAACTAAGCTTTGACATGGAGCAGAGGAAAGCTAGGAATGTTAGCTCCGAGAATGCTATGGCTGAACTGAGTGGAGAGATCAGGATCTAAACATGGGTTCCTCCATCTCTATCAGATATTTCTAAATGAAATATCTAATTTTGGTGAAATGAAATTGCCTTAGCAAGTCAAAACACCAACTGTCATGGAGCCGGTTAAGAGGCACCGCTGGATAAAGTGGCACATGCGCTTGAGGCACTGTCGATAGCTCAGGTGCCATTCCTTTGTCACCTCTGCCGAGCAGAAAGAATCACGTGTTTTGACAAATTGTGTTTTGTCATTTTCAAAACAGAAAATCCATGAATGTTCTGGAATAAAGAAGGTATGTGATTCTAATCTTAATTTGAGACTGCAGTATTTAAAAGCTATCAAATTCTGTTCTATAACTATTTAATTGGGCATTTTAGTAGTCACAGACTCCTAAATAAATTACACGAGTCTTTCTGAAAGACTGGTCACAAATTAAATGCACTTACTTTTTTATAGCAGCACTTTCTGGTTATTTAAGGACAAAATTGGAACAAGACTTGAGTATTAAATTGTGATTCTGAGCTCTAAAGTTGAATGAATAGGAAAATGCCAATTCCAATTTTTAAAAAGAAATTTGCAAGTAAGTAAAATCAGAGCACAGCGAATATTACCCACACATGTAATGGAGAATCTACCACTAAAATACCTAGGCACTTGCTTTTAAAGACTTAATTACAGCAGTCCATGGTAAAGAGAGAAATCAAGCTTCTTGATTTCTAGGGATATTCTTATCCATGAAACCATATGTCATCTTTGCCTCCTCCTCCCTTATTTGGATAAACAACATCAATAGAAGTCCATCGCCATAGATGGAGCAGGTATTAGCTCCCTACTTTCCAGGTGTCTTCCTGTCTCTCTCTTGTCTACCCTCTATTTACAGATCACTGTGGGAGGTACCCCATGAGTATATATTTCTCCTCTAGACCATCCCCACTCCCCATCTTGCTACTCAATGACAACCCCCCAATACTTTTTAAGAGACTCTAAACAACTAAGAAAGTAGTTGCAAGGCTAATTATGGCTAAAGGGCCTCTGATAAACTTCTAGGGAATAAAGGCTACATATAGTATTGAAAGATTTCTTGGGCAAGATTATCAAGTAGGTCTCAATTTACACTCTCTCAAGTGGTGACTAAGGGTATCCCTGCACCTTCATCAATGTTAGCTTGCTGATTCATTCATTCATTCAGTCAGTCAGTCATTCATTCACTCCACTTTATTGAGGTAAGCTTGACATCTGCAAAACCATCACCACAATCATATCAGTTACATCCAGAAATTCTTCCCACCCCCTTTATTTCATTTTTAAAATTTTATTTTATTTTTTGTGTGATAACACTTAAAATAAGATCCACCCTGTCAGGGAATTTTTAGGTATATAATGTGGTATTATTAAATATTTCTGTACAGTAGGACTTAATCATCTCTGGCTTAACTATTTTTAATTTGCTAATTTGAAAGGTGGAAGTGGTACTTTATTGGTATTTTAATTTGCATTTGTTTGACTGATTATGAGTTTGGACAGCTTTTTACATGTTTATTTGCTGTTTGTAATTCTATTTTCATTGAGTGCCTACTATATTCTAGAAACTATTTTAGGTGCTATAACAGTTAATAAGACAGAGTTTACATTTTAGTGCAAGAAACGAATGATAAAAAACACACACAAAAAAACCAATACTCTTTTTAAAAGCTAAAAATACCATTTTGTGCTATAAAAATATAAAAACAAGAATAGTAAGAAAGCAAAGGGACAGAGGAAAGGGGGCCATTATCTTAGATAGAGCAGTCAAAGGGAGTTTTTATGGAGAGATGACATTTGAACAGAGACTGAGTGCATGTGCCATGTGGATTCTTGAAGGGGATAGGCTGGTGGTAGTGGTTGGGGGGCAGGGGCAGGGAAGAGGAATCCAAGCATAGGGAAAAGCAAGCTCAAAGCTCCCAAAGGGGGGAGATGTTTGCTTGCTTGAGGAATAGTAAGTGGGCCTGTGTGACTGCAGGCAATGAGCAACAGGGAAGAGTGGTGGTAGCAAATGGGGTTGGAAAGATGGTAGGAGGTTGGATCATTAGGGCTTGTCTCACTGAAAATGTTTTGGTGAGTCACTGAGGGCTTGAGCAGTGGAGTGTTATGATCTGACTTACACTAATCTGGCTGCTTGTGGAAAGGAGGAGACGAATATAGGGAGACTAGGAGATTATGGGAGTGAGATGAGCACTGATGTGGTGACTAGGTATCAGTATACATAGAGAAAAGTGATTTGTTTCAGGAGATATTTTGAAGAGGATTTGCTGAGGGACTTGTGTGATATGAGAGAAAAAGAGGAGTCAATGACAATTCTAAGACTGGGATGGGGACACACTTCAGGAATAACAGGTTTGTGGAGGCAGAATGAAGAGTTAAGTTTTAAAAAATACTCAATTTGAGATGCATATAGGACATCCAAGAAGAAATACTGAGTAACTAGTGGATCTGGGTCTAGAATTTAAGGGAAGGGATCAAACAGATGTAAATGAAGAACCCTTCTGTCATTAATTGTATTTAAAGCCGTGAACCTGGGGTGAGATCCCCTAAGGAATGACAGAAACCAAAAGGAATGACAGAAACCTTTATAGGCTGGATCTGATAAAGCATGTAATGGGGTAGAACAGCCACTGGGAGAGGGTATTGTGTTTCTTACTGAACTGCAAAGTTCTTTATATACTAGTATTAACTATATGCCTTGCACGGATTCGTGCACATTGAAAATAAATTAATTAGAAGGTGGCCAGCAGTACAGGACTGGGCTAGAGGGGCTGGGCACGACCTGGAGCCAACCTCCTGCAGTCCCTCCCTGGCTGTCCACACCTGGGGTGATGCCAGGGCTCGAAGGGTGAGGGGGGCGTCCCTCAGCCTGGCCTGCAGGGATCGGGCCAAAACTGGCAGTCCGATATCCCCTGAGGGGTTCCGGAGTGCGAGAGGGCATTCTGCAAAGATGCTGTTGCTCGGCAGCTCCTGCATTGAGCGTCTGCCCCTGGTGGTCAGTGTGCATCATAGCTACTGGCCAGTTGGCTGGTCGCTTAGCCTTTTATAATATACTAGAGGCCTGGTGCATGTAATTTGTGCACGAGGGGGGGTGGTGTCCCTCAGCCCAGCCTTCACCATCTCCAATCTGGGATCCCTCTCACAATCCAGGACTGCTGGCTCCCAACCACTCGCCTGCCTGCCTGATTGCCCCTAACCACTTCTGCCTGCCAGCCTGATCACCCCCTAACCACTTCCTTGCCAGCCTGATCGACACCTAACTGCTCCCCTGCCAGCCTGATTGACACCTAACTACTCCCCTGCCGGCCCGATTTCCCCAAACTGCCCTCCCCTGCTGGCCTGGTCACCCCTAACTATCCTCCCCTGCCAGCCTGGTCGCCCCTAACTGTCTTCCCCTGCAGGCCTGGTTGCCCCCAACTGCCCTCCCATGCCAGACTGATCTCACCCCCAACTGCCCTCCCCTCCTGGCCTGATCTTGCCCCTAACTGCTCTTCCCTGCTGTCCTGATCACCCCTAACTGTCCTCCCCTGCCAGCCTGATCACCCCTAATGGCCTCTGCCTTGGCCCACACTATCATGGCTTTGTCTGGATGAAAGTCTGATGTCTGGAAGATGGCTGCTCGACCCGGTCTAATTAGCATATTACCCTTTTAGTAGTATAGATAGATTATATAGGATAGGATTGCTTAAATGGGGGCGGGGGGAGACTTTTTCATCAGGAGGAGATGCTCTTGGCAGACAAAATTACATAATCCCTATATCTGGACTGAAAGCCAGGCATATGCACTATACTGCCAAACTGGTCATTAAAAATTGAACTGCTTTCTTACACCTTACACCAAACAGCTGTTGCCCTTAAAACCCCTCCTCAGCCGCCATCTTAGTTTCTGCCTTCGCAGTTCACCCAGATTAGGTTCTGATTGGTTGGTTTCTATGCCAGTCAGTGTCAAAAGCTCCGCCTCCTAGGCAGCCATTGGCTCCTCACACTTCACCCAGATTAGGTTCTGATTGGTTGGTTTCTATGCCAGTGAGTGTCAAAAGCTCCGCCTCCTAGGCAGCCATTGGCTCCTCACACTTCACCCAGATTTGGTTCTGATTGGTCGGTTTCTATGCCAGTCAGTGTCAAAAGCTCCGCCTCCTAGGCAGCCATTGGCTCCTCACACTTCACCCAGATTTGGTTCTGATTGGTCACTTTCTATGCCAGTCAGCGTCAAAAGCACTGCCTCCTAGGCAGCCATTGGCTCCTCACACTTCACACAGATTTGTTTCTGATTGGTCGGTTTCTATGCCAGTCAGCGTCTCCAGGCCTATCAACGGGCCTGATTACAGCCCCAGCAGAGGCCACAGAGAAGATGTGGCTGCTGGCCAGGCCTGGAGCTAAAGAGAGAGGCAAGGGCTGATAAACAGCTGCCATGGAGGCAATGGATCAGACCCTGCTTCTCTCTCCTCAGGCCTCTCTCTGGGCCTGATCTGCAGCCCCCTTGGCAGTCAGTGCTGGGTCCAGGCTCCCGCAGCCAAGGCAGTCCATGGCAACCCAGCACTGACTTCCCGTTGGTTGAGCCTCTGGTTGTTGTGGATATTACAGATCCTGGGGTTTTTATATATTAGGATATAGATGGTATTATAGTTTTCCAGTTACTTCCAATACAAATATTTTCCCAATTTTCTGTTTGCATTGGATTCAGTTTATTTTATTTTTTACATATTTACTTAAAACTAATTGTACGTAAAATCCACTAGTCATTCCCTTTGTGGCTTCTTCTATTACTTTTAAGGTTAAAAAGCCTTCCAGTAACCAGGGGCCAGATAGACACTTGTATTTTGAGTGCATGTTGACTCATTTGGAATTTACTTTAGTATGTGGTAAGGTTACAAGTTGATACCTTCTTAAAAGATTTATCAGGTTTACCAGCACCACTCATGAACTCTTCCCTTGCTCACTGGTCTGTGATGTCTTCTTCACATAGTATGCTTTATTTGGTTCAATTTCAATTTTAAGCTTTGAAATTATAACAGAGATAATGAAAAACCTTCCTTCCAATTGTCATAATAATATGCTTTGTATAAGAATCTCAATGTGCTCACAAGGAAATACATAAAACAAAACCAACATTCTTCAGAAGAAAAATGCAAGGACAAAAAGCTAATAAAAGAAAGATAAAACATGAAGGGGAGAAAAGAAAGGGCATAGTCCATTTCCTTTTCAAAAAGAAAAGTACATGTTGAAAAATGTAAAACGAGAATACATGTATACATACAACAAATATGTTAAGTACCTTCCCAATGTTAGGCATTGCCCTAGATGCCATTAAGTGGTAAGATAGGGAGGGGCTTAGATTTCAGTAGGGAAGTTGGGGACCGAGCCCACAATCTGGGCATGTGTCCTGACTGGGAATTGAACTGTGACCTCCTGGTTCATAGGTTGATGTCAACCACTGAGCCACACCAGCAGGGTTATATTGTTCTTTTATACACAACAAAACTAAATACTTGACATAACATAACAAAAGGAAATACAAGTGACCAGACTGTAAGATACTTGAGGACAGAGGTTTTTGTCAGGTTTGCTCACTGCACATCTCCAATGCCTACCATAATGAGAGTGTGGAACTCATTAAACATTTGTTAAATAAAAGGAACAAAGCGACTATAGGGAATAGCCTTTTATTGGCGAAATAAGAGTCAGATGAAATGAACATTCAGAAAAGGGCTTCAGAGAAGCCTCATGGGCTATAAAACTGGTCTCATAATTACATTGTATGTCAAAATCAAGGATGGGTAATTTAAAAGTAACATTACACTAACACAGGGTTCAAAATACAAGGTTAAATTTAGCCACTTCCTTGTAAACTTCTTGTCATCACCTCATGAGTTTATATGTGGCAGAAATTATGTCTTCTTTTCAACTCTCCAAGTAAGAGGAGAACACGCTGTATGTGTGTCCTACATGGTGTATATTTACGCTGTTGGAGGCCTACTGAAGAAATGCTAGCACACAGGCAAAGTGCTCAAGGAAGAAAATGGGGACAACTTGGCAGCATTTATCATTACTAACACTTCAGTCTCCTAGAGTAAACTTTGAAATTATATTCAATTTGAGATGGTTCTGGTTTGACAAGTTAACCCTTGAGACATCTGAGTACAGTATTATGAAAGAACAAAACTGTTCATCAACCCTTTATGCCAATGTTAATTTCTTTTAAAAGTAGGATTTTAATGTTTTTTAATTCCTACAGTGACCCTTAAAATTTCTATGTATATAATCACGAATGCACACACAAGATGCATTTATAAGCTTATTGTGTAGTTCCAAAGACAGTTGGGAAAATCAATTTTAATTTTGTTACTGAAATAATTTAAAAATATATTATAGAACTGCCTCTTTTCAATCAACGGCAAGGATCTAGAAAAAGATTATACAAGTAGGCACACTTTATTTAGGTTTATTAGTGTTCGAAAAATGAAGTTGCCTAACTTCAAACTGAAACAAGCACTCTCATATTTAATTTTTCATCTCACCACTGACATCAATGTATATTATTTTCTTATGCCTTTAAAGAAACTCGGATTAAAAAACTTGGATCATTTATTTAACAAGATTCATTATATGCATTAACCATTGAGATGCCCCAAACTGGAAAATTATTTTCAGCAAATGTGCAATATTTCCTGATGATCTCCGAGAATATCTTTGTGACTTAAGACTTTAATCAGAGAAAGAGGGCTTACCGGCTTTTATTCATAAGGTCTGCTCCCCGTGCTTTGTAATAATCTAAATTTGGATGGAACTGATAAGTCACTGGTCTTGGATTTCTCTATAGAAAAAAAAAAAAGAATAAATTAAAATGTATAGAGCTGTTTAAATTATACATTAACATATAAAAGGATAAAATAATTGTTTTTATATTCTTTCTGGAAAAAATACATAAAATAATGAAATTTAATAATTAGTATACTTGGGTTTTGCTTTTATTGTTGAACTTTTGCCTTAACTGATCTTAGTCCTGACTAATGACTGAAATTATTTTCATATATTTTTCTTTTAAAAGTTTTTTTAATTGATTTTTTACAGAGAGAGAGAGAGAGAGAGAGAGAGAGAGAGAGAGAGAGAGAGAGGTGAGAGAAACATCAATCAGCTGCTTCTCCCATGCGCCCTGACCAGGGATTGAACCCACAACCTTTTGGTGTATGGGACAACACTCCAATCAACTAAGCCACATCAACCAAGGCTGATATATTTTTCTTTACTTGTCTCATAGTTCACATAAATTTATTCCTGTCAGATTTATTTTTTATGATTTTGATCACTTTCAATATGACGTTCCAAAACACAATAAGATAAAATTACAACAAAACTGAAAAATTATATGAAATTTAACAGGAACACAATCTATGCTAATGACCAAGAGATACAAAGTGTCAAGAAAGCTGCATTTTGGAGGAAGATCTTAGTTTTTGATACCCAGAATACTAAATTTGCCCACTAGATGGCACACCAAGTCTTTCTTCTCCTAAAATGAATAAACTATTTCAAGAATTAAGCAATTCTTTTAAAGTTAGCAATTTCTATGTCATCTATTCTTATATACGAGTTTAATAAGTACCCATGTAGTGGAAATATTAGCAGAGTATCATCACAATACAAAAACAAATTGACCAAAAAGCATACATTTATATAAAAGAAGCAATACACTGTCCTTTCTGGTATTTAATATTATTTATAATCACTATAGAAATGTCCCTGAATCATAGATAGGGTGTGACTAAATATTTTGCTATTAATTTAATGTGTCTATTATTTAAATGTATCCAGTTCCTCAGAGGCACAAAATTAAAGAAGTTTAATTTTTATTAAAAATTCATCTAATTTATAAAAATATAACATGTTAATAAAGCATTACTTCAATAAATACCATCTCTAAAATGTTAAATCACATATTTTTTATTTAAAATTTAAAAAACCTTATAAATGTGTTCCAGTGTTCACGAGCATATAATTCAAGTTAATACTTAGGATTTTGAACCAGAACATGCCTTGTCCTTTACGAGATTTATCTAGGCATAGAAAGATTGCATTTTATCTTAATAAAAAATTACCAATATGTTTTGGTATCAATCCTTGGAGACAAAATCCTGAGGCACTGATACTTGCATGTAGGTGGGGATATGTAATTGCTAAGGTTAAACAGTTTGAAATTCATCAAGCTAACAAGCTGCATCTTAATGGCCATGATGGACCTTTTCTTTTTCTGCTGAAAAGAGAATATTTGCACAGCTCAACCCTTTCATAGCTCCTCCAAGTCAGCCCTAATCATCTAACAAAAACGACAATCCCTTGATTTAGCTCCAGCTCCTACGCCACTGGTTTGGTATTCAGCACACAGTTCTAAAATAATCAAATCTGAATTGCCTTGATGAAGATAACGGATGCTTCCATGGCTACCATACCATTAAGTCTAACAGTGCAACTTCTCTCTCTCAAGGAATCACATAGGTTTCCTTGCCGTAGCTGATGACAACCTGGACCCAACATAATGGGAAAATAAAATAGAGGCTGAAGCTACTGGCAGATTGTTAGTGCATTCATGACTTATTTTAAAAATTAACTTCCGCAGGACCATCACTCATGACTAATTTTGTTCTTTATTCTCAGTACCTGGAAATACATTTTGTTTTGACTAATATAAAAGACTTTTCTTCTCTGACTTCCAACAAACTAACAAAGGATTATGTTACTTTTTGCTAGAAAACAATGAAAGAGGGGACCGCACAGAGCAATTTCTTGAAACATCTTTATAAGAAATGACAAGCAATTCAAGACCGAAGTGCTGATCTATCTAAGCACTTAAAGCCATTATTAGGAATAATGATCTAACTTGAACACATGAGTGAGGCTCAAGTATTGCTTTCACGGAGGCCTATTTAAATTCCTGGGAGACTTACTAGTATCAAAGGAAGAGGCAGTTTAAAGTACCACTATATTGGGACTTAAAAAAAAGAAATCAAAAGAGGATGTTGAAAAACAGCATTTGAAATGTAAGAAAATAAAATCAGAGGTTCCAGTTAAAAGTTACTCAATAGGGTTTTCTGTCTGAGATGATGATGCTGTTACTAAGGCATTAAGAACAGATAGATGGTCTAGGCGAGCACTGCCCAACAGAAAGACAATGCAGGTCAGAACGCAAACTTCATATTTAAAATTTCCTAGCAACCACATTAAAAAGAGAAAAAAGAAACAAGTGAATTTAAATGTAACAATATATTTTATTTAATTCAGTATATCTAAAATATTATCATTTTAACATGTGATCATTATAAAAATTATTGAGCCATTTCAGATTCTTTTTTTTTTTTGCACAGTCTTTGAAATCCAGTGTATATTTTATACTTACAGAACATTTCAACTTGAACTTGTCACACTTCAAGTGCTCATTTTACATGTGGCTTGTAATGGACAGGACAGACTAAATGACTGACATGTGTAAAGCCATGTGTGGTTATCAAAATCAATATATGCATAGAGACACAAATAAAAAGGGCACAAATACTTTTGACACTAAGATTCAGTACTGACAGTACTTCAACATACCTATAGTTCTTCTTTTTTAATTAAATTAGCTTAATCTCTTCTAAATAAGGTATTAGAAAATCAGAAAACTTAAAACAATATATTCTCACACAGCTACTGTGTACCAAAATACAATGGTTTCCTTAGGGGAATGAGATTAAATGAGCAGAATTCTAACTTTATGCAACTGAAACATTTTAAAAGTAAAGAGAAATTTTTTTTTCTTATTTTGAAGGATATTTTCCAAAGAGAATTTTATAGAACTACAACAGTTCTGACTTTTAATTTTTAAAGATCTAGAATTTCCTCTAAAATATAGGAGCCACTAGAATTCTCTGCTCTACTCTGCACTGGAAGTCTGCTGATCAGCCTGCAACCCTCCTCCCCCTGCCACCCTTACCCCCCTGGTGCAACTCTGTATGTAAGAGCAGACTGCGAACTTCTCGTTGTGCAGAACATGTGATGTCGACAACTTTAATATTATGCCTTTGCCTGAATTGGAACAATCCATACTTAATTAAAACCCATTTTCACATGGTCATGATTTCAACTATTATAAGCTTTTCCAAACCAATGTACATTTAAAAAATCCTTTTGTTTCAGTGAATTTTTCTTTGATAGAAAGATGGCAAAATGGTAATCCTATCTTAGGTCTGTGCACAGAGGAATACCAATTACGCCTCATGATCTGGGAAGTCTACGTAACCATACATGAAGATATGAAATCACAAATCCAGTCTACCTTGGCTTACCATGCCTTCCCTAGATCAACCCAGATGGACTGGAAATGAATCTACAAGATTGCAGCTGGTTAACTTCCCAAGTACCATTCCATTCTTCTCTGTTAACAAGCTGGTGGAGGCGCTCTCCTTGAAGCTGTGCATTCAACGTTTTATTTTATGGTAATATGAGAAGAATGCTGAAATTTCCACCCATGGCATAGACAGGCTGCATTTTTGGGAAGCATCTTAAAGCTCTGTGGACAAAATGACTCACAGAGAGTGCTGGAAACAAGTGTCTTAGAGGGAACTACATGGAAAAACAAAACAAAAGAAGGCTCATACTGTACTTCTGAATTTCTAAAACACTTTTGTTAATTTGGCAGGATCACAAAACCAATTTACAAGTAGTACTGAAATGACAGCATTCAATGTAAGGGATAAAACTAATTGACAGCTATCTAATCTCGCTGAGACAGTTAACGTTCTTCACTTCTAGTCTATACTATGATAGTAAGCTTGCTCCTTACTGTCATTTCAGGTAAAACACACACTCTGTCCCTTGCTGGGTGTGACTTTTGATGGTGGATAACTCCTCTCTGCTCTACTCTGCACTGGAAGTCTGTAGAGAGCACATAATCCCCTCCCCTTGCCAGTCCCCTCTTTCCCCCCTCCCCCCGCCCAGTTCTATTTCAGTATTTTAAGCTCAAACTCAGTTTGTTGTAGTAGTATACAGATATTTAAATGCTAACCCACACTAACTACATGATTCTACAAGTAGTACAATTAAGTACAAGATGGTACGTGCAATTTTCCTTGTTCTAAGCCTGGTAAAATCAAACACATCCAATAAAGGGCATTACAAACAATACTTTCCAGATTGATCCCCTAACTCCTAACCCTCCCTTGTAGATGACTGCCTCCTTTTGAATCGTCATATGGAACTCCAGAAGGAAGTTAATCTAAGGTACTCATTCTGTTTTGAACAGCATGGACCCATTCAAAGGGCTGGCTATATATACACATAGGTAGAACGGAAAAGGGCCAAAGAAAAGCAATTCCAGTGATCCCGGTTCTGATTTATGAATGTGCCAGAAGGAGTTAAAGGAGAGTTAAAGTTATATGTTAAACAAAGAGACTAGGTAAACATAGCTCGCCCATCTGCTTTAAAGGCCCAGGATGCCTGGTGGGGGAGGCAGGGGATCAGGAGTCTGTGAGCCTCCTGCTCAGATCCCTGCTCCACCCACTACTAGCTGATGAGCCACTGAGAGGAGTCAGTTACTCTCCCATCTCCAGTTTCCTCATATGCAAAACTGCAGTAAGGATGAAATGAGACAATGAATGCTAAGTGTACAGCACAGTGCTGGGCACTGGATGCAAATGAATGAGATGGAAGCTATGATTACCTTCTGATACCACCAACCACTGCAAACAGACCTTTATTTTGAGAGCAGATTTGACAGTTTAATAACTTAAAACCTATAACATTTAGGAAGAGAAAGTGATGTTTCATACCTCTGATAATCATTCTTAAATTTAGGATAGATTCTTCTAAACAATACATTTAAAAAGCAAAAACACACAGGAAAATATACTATGCACACTGGATCTCATATGGAACAAAGGCTGTCTTATTTCTGAGTATATACATTTATAAATTTTTAAGAAATTGTAAAACCATACTATGCCATTACTGCACATTTGCTTGCCAGCTCATGTGATTACAATAATTAAAGTGATTTCCTGCAATATGTCCAAATTATTATCATTTTTATAGTTTATTGGTCACGATTCTTATATTAAATTAAAATGATACAGTTCCTGTAGCACTTAATAGAAAATATTGATTTAGATTTACAATATTGTGTATGTTTGGCATGAAGGAAAGAAAATATTTGACAAATGAAGAATTACTCAGTTTTCTTTCCCCTAATATTTTGCTACCAACCCTTAATTTTTAGCATGCCAGATTAGGAAAGGGGAAAAAATATGGCTCAGAAGGCGAAACGGCACTGTAAAAGCACGTCAAACGTTTCTCTCTGATGAAAAATGAGACTCTTATTTTAGTGAATATGTTATTGCCTCAATGCTGGGGGAAAAGCAACCATCATTAGAAAAACGAATTGCTCAGCTGTTTATAAGCAAAAAGCTCTGGGGGAATTTCTCAGGACCCCAAAGGCAAAGCATTACAGGGTTATGCAAACATATGTTGCAGGTGTTTTAGGGGAGACAGGTGGGCAAGCCTCCGCCATGGAAGAGGAGTTAGTTTAATACGCTGTAACGGAACGAGATAACCTGAATGCATCCAAGTGCAGAGATGCCGCGGCACCAGTGCGCTGAGCGGGAGAGCAAAACTCTCCCGAAAATAATTACCTTGTTAGTGCCAAGCTAACGGAAATTTTCCCGTCTTATAGTTTTATAGAAAACAAACACTGCCAATTACTTAAAAAAAAACAACAACAAACCCAAAAACTAAAGGTATTTTAAACCTGGAACAAAGAACAGCCGGAAATAGCGATAATTATCCAGAAAAGATAAGGATGAAGTATTGTTGCCTTTATTTAAACAAATATTCCTAAGGAGACAGTTTGTTGTAATATCCCCTCTTTGGTTCACTAGGCAACATTAGATTTATCATAATTCTCCTAAAGCCTAAGATATTTCTATATTAAAATGCTAATTTTGTCTTTTCTTTTGCCTGTAATTAAAGCTGGAAAAATTTGTGATCTGATATTCACTGATTGCTAGAGGGTCCACAAAGGTCTCACCATCGCTGTTTCTTATTGCCACACACTGCCCTCTTCATTAAAATTAGATACAGGGACACAGTGGATCAAAAGGCAGACATTATAATCCTAAATGCGCACAAAGCTCCCATTTTAAAACATACATAAAATAACTGGTATTATCTGGATATTGCTGTCAAACCTAGACTTGTATTTTATTTCCTTCCTCATTGATCTGAGTTGATTTTCTTTTTATATTATACCGGTTATTGAGAAAATACTTACTTACTATACATATTTATGTATAACAGTATATTGATCCATACCTTCCTTATCTAAACCACTTCTTTTTTTTAAACAACCCATACCATGAATTGAATGCCAAATATTTAATATTTAAAAAGCTCAGAAAACATTAGATATGGAAAATTAAAACCTAGCTTGATTTTTTTACAATATCCCAAAATCCAAAATGTGGATACAAATCATTCATCAAGTGAACATAGATCTTCATAAAAAAAAAAAATCTCTGTAGCAAGGTTGTAAATTAGAATATTATTTCAATACCAGGTTTAAAATGACCTTTGGTTAATATAGCAATAATTCCCATTTTGACAGGAAGTATATAGCAATTGGCAGAAAAATTCAAGTATTTCGATTTTTGCATCTACAGATTAAAAAAAACAACACATTTTAAAGGCCTACAAGTTTTTTAAAAAGCAAAAGATTGTTAATTGGGTAAAGACCCAGACAAAACCTCTGAAGCCACGCCAGCCTCATTTTACATACCGAATAAGCCCAATTCCCTGAAGTGACATCTCCCTCTCTACCCTGGCAAGCCAAGATCTCAGATGGCAGAGAAGCATTTTAAACCACCTGTGCGTTATGCTCGACTGTAGCTTCACACAATAAATAGACACCAACAGAGAAATAAAATTCTTTTCCTTTTCCTAATGTATTTATATTATTGAACTTAGCATGCAGGAGGATGCCAGATGAACATGCCCCTCAATATATGGGAAGTAATTTAGGCCAATACATTTCTGTGTTACTAATACTGGTCCTAGAATACTCCTTTTAGATAGTTGGTTAGCTCTTTTCAGCACTACTGAACTCTTCACCCTTTTCCTTCCTGGCATGGAAGCAGATGGGAAGGGGAAGCCTTACTTTATAGAAATCTAGGAAACCCATTTGTCTTTTCCTAGGACTGGTTCCCAACTCCCAATAATGTAAAGGGAAAAGGAAAGAGGTGATTGCAAAAACTGTTCCTAAATATTCCAATTTGATATACAAGTTATATTGTAAATTTTTATCGTTGGAAATGTTAAAAATAAGTTTAAACAAAATGTCACCAAAATAGAAGCAACTGAAAAAATGGTTTTAGGATATCTGAATCACTAAGAATAAGTCTGTGGGACCCAGAACCCTGGTTTGAAGAATTTAGCCCCGTCTTCTTTCCTTTCATTACCTGCTTTTGTAATTGCCAAGGCAACAAAGACTAAGCTGCTGCACATTGAGGCCTGGTAAAAGGAAACCATGCACAGTCACACTTCCAATGCAATTTTCAGAGTAATTCCAGTAAAACATTTTGGAATTAAAAATTCATTCATTATATAAATCCACTCTTACTAAGGTCATACACTTACACTGTGTGTTATTTTGTGTGTGTGGTGCTTTCTAGCATAACAATGAAGTATCAGTACTGAACTTTGAAAGATCTAAGTGAAGAGAGAAATGAGAAAACAAACATAAATAACACACAGATCAGAGTTACATTTTCTTGAGTGAGCGCACTGAGAAGAGTCCACGTAGATGGATGCTGCTTTCTTGATTTTTTAATTCTAGATTTCATATATCATTGTTAAAAAGAACACTGATATTAGGTGTTTTATTTCTCTAAAATTTAGGTAGTGCTGTAAAATTTTTTTTTTTGATCAATAACTCTTAAAAATTGATTTTAGTCAGAGAGAGACAGAGACAGAGACAGAGACAGAGAGAGAGAGAGAGAGAGAGAGAGAGAGAGAGAGAGAGAGAGAGAAATATTAATGTGAGAGAGAAATTTGATTGGTTACCTCCTGCACATGGATGGAACCTGTAACTGGGCCAAGTGCCCTGATTGGAAATCGAACCCATCACCTTTCAGTGTATGGGATGATGCTCCAACCAACTGAGGCACCTGGCCAGGGCTTTACTCAGTAACTTTTGATACAACTCAGCCTTAAAAGCAAAGCCCCCTGAATATCTGGTGTTAACAACTGGCACATGAATTGCATGCTGCTCATATAATATCTACATTAGATGTTTGTAATCTTTTTGTGCCACAGACTACTCTGTTTCATGTGAAGACTCTGGCCTCCTTTTCAGAATAATGTGTTTAAATGCACAAAATAAAATACATTGGGTTATAAAGAAAACAAATTATACTGCAATCAAAATATTGAACTCATTTCTAATGGTGATATGTGCTTTTTTATTAATGTACTAGAGGCCTGGTGCATGAAATTCGTGCACGAGGTGGTGGTGTGTGTGTCCCTCAGCCCAGCCTGCACCCTCTCCAAACTGGGACCCCTTGAGGGATGTCTGACTGCCTGTTTAGGCCCAATCCCAGTCGGACATCCTTCTCACAATCCAGGACTGCTGGCTCCTAACCGCTCGCCTGCCTGATTGCCCATAACCGTTTCTGCCTGTCAGCCTGATTGATGCCTAACTGCTCCCCTGCCGGCCCGATTGCCCCTAACTGCCCTCCCCTGCCACCCGGTCACCCCTAACTGCTCTCCCCTGCTGGCCTGATTGCCCCTAACTGCCCTCCCCTGCTGGCCTGGTCACCCCTAACTGCCCTCCCCTGCCAGCCTGGTAGCTCCTAACTGCCCTCCCCTGCCGGGCTGGTTGCTCCCAACTTCCCTTCCCTGCCGGCCTGGTCCCCTGCAACTGCCCTCCCCTGCAGGCCTAGTCCCTCCCACTGCCCTCCCCTGCAGGCCTGGTCGCCCCCAACTGCCCTCCTCTGCTGGCCGGGTCACCCCTAACTGCCCTTCCTTGCAGGCCTGATCCCTCCCAACTGCCCTACCCTGCTGGCCATATTGTGGTGGCCATCTTGTGTCCACATGGGGGCGGCCATCTTGTGTGTTGGAGTGATGGTCAATTTGCATATAACCTCTTTATTATATAGGATTAAATAAAATATAATGGCTGGTCTAATCATTACTATAATTTAGCAGTAGTGATGAATATAAAAACGGTATTTCAAGATGTCTTCATCAACTCTAATGTGATATAAAATATCTGTGATTGCTATTAGTGGAAATGTTTCAGCTGCTGCTGGTAATATTGCAGTTTGTTGCTTTCATCCATCTTTGATATAAATATTAAATTTTATTAAGGGTTTAGTGAAAATAAAGATGTAAATTTTACCCATCCAAGTTTTTAGGGCTCTCCCTCACTCAAATTCATAGACCTTCTGGGGACCTTTTATCAGAAACCTGAAAGGTGGTTTTGGATAACAACGTTCCTCTTTTGGTAAGGTAGACTTTTATAGGTACCACTGTACTAGTTTATTAACCCACTAGAAGCCCGGTGCACGACATTCGTGCACGGCAGGGGGTTGTCCCTCAGCCCAGCCTGTACCCTCTCCAATCTGGGACTCCTGGAGGGATGTCCGACTGCCCGTTTAGGCCCAATCCTGGTGGGATCGGGCCTAAACGGGCAGTCGGACATCCCTCTCACAATCCAGGACTGCTGGCTCCCAACTGCTTGCCTGCCTGCCTTCCTGATTGCCCCTAACCGCTTCTGCCTGCCAGCCTGATCACCCCCTAACCACTCCGCTGCCAGCCTGGTTGATGCTTAACTGCTCCCCTGCCAGCGTGTTTGCCCCCAACTTCCCTCCTCTGCCAGCCTGGTCACCCCTAACTGCCCTCTCCTGCAGGGTTGATCAACTCCAACTGCCCTCCCTTACAAGCCTGGTCCCTCTCAACTGCCCTCCCTTGCAGGCCGGTTGCCTCCCAACTGCCCTCTCCTGCTGGCCATCTTGTAGTGGCCATCTTCTGTCCACATGGGGGCAGGATCTTTGACCACATGGGGGCAGCTATATGGTGTGTTGCAGTGATGATCAATCTGTATATTACTCTTTTATTAGATAGGATAGAGGCCTGGTACAGGGGTGGGGGCCAGCTGGTTTGCCCTGAAGGGTGTCACAGATAAGGGTGGGGTTCCCTTGGGGTGTGGGGTGGCCTGAGCGAGGGGCCTGTGAGGGTTTGCAGGCCGGCCACGCCCCCTGGCAACCCAAGGGGAGGCCCTGGTATCTGGAATTTATTTTCCTTCTACAATTGAAACGTTGTAGCCTGGGGCGGCAGCCATTTCTGGGGCGGCAGCCATTTCTGTGGCAGTTAATTCACCTTCTACAATTGAAACTTTGTAGCCTTAAATGGGTGAGCCCGGCCAGGGTGTGCGGAAAGCTTTGCTTCCCCTGTTGCCGCCGGCAACCCTGGCCTGCTCTCTCAAGCTCCATTCTGCCGCCCTTTGTTTGAATTTGTTTACCTTCTATAATTGAAACTTTGTAGCTTGAGTGGAGGCTTAGGCCTGCAACGGCTATGGAAAGCTTGGCTTGCTCTGTTACCTGGGAAACCTTGCTCTCTGTGGCTGTAGCCATCTTGGATTGGGGTTAATTTGCATACTCGCCCTGATTGGCTGGTGGGCGTGGCTTGGCTGGTGGGCGTGGCTTATGTAGCGGAGTGATGGTTAATTTGCATATTACCATTTTATTAGAGAGGATTAGCTGTATAAATGTGCACAGGGGTGATAGTCAAAATATAAAAAAACTGCTCTAGTGTAGACAGGTACCAGTCAGGGCTGACAGAGACCCAGGAGGAAATGCCTGAAGAGCTCCCACTGTGCCAGGCTTTGACCCTCAGATGCTGGGTTTCTTTACATACTGATACAAAAGTACCTGTTAAGGCTTTGGCCTAGGTAGCCTCCAGTACCTTATCTGAATGAATGAGAAGTGTGGCTAGGTGGGCGTTGAGGATGAGGATGATGGGGGAATGCTCAATCACAGGGATGCAAGCTGTCTACCTCTGGAGAGCCCACTTTTTCTCTTCTAACTTCTTGGAGCAGGTTTCTATTGCTGTTGGGCAGCTGATGGCAACCAGAATGGTTGAGGGACGCTCCCATAGTGGGGCTGAACCAGATTTGTAAAGGGATGCTCCAATAAGTGGGGCTGTCTACTCAGCATTTTTTCTAAGTAGCTGAACTTTCTTAGTTTGCAGCCAGAAGTGCTTCAAGAAAATAACTCTCTTCTAAGAAGTCATATTTTTTTTTTTTAAGAATCAAATCAGTTGAGGTCCAGGATCCCCCTGGTTGGAACTTTGAAGCAGTGAGATAAAAGGGGGCTGCGTACTTTGCAGTGACTCAGAAAGAAGGATGAGAAGGTGATAAGTAATCATCACAACTAGGTTAACACATTGCAGACCAGTAGTTTTATTGCTAGCTTTACCCAGTGGCCAGATAAGTTTCTACGAATGAGTACAAAAACGTTTTACATAAATGTTAAAGGCATGCTTTAAAATTAAATACCCATTGCATTTTGAAGTTATTTATTACATGTTCTTACAAGCTAATATCTTTTTAAAGTATGATACTTTGTAAAACACTGTGTAATATGAAGCGAGAATTCTTGTGATCTGTCTGCAATGTGTTCAGAGGAATCTTAGGAGGTCATTATTTTCCCTCATTAGTCTGTATGGAAGTACAGAGCACTTATTTCCTGGTGGACACTATTTAAAACACCCATGAGAGAGATGACATTAAATGAAAGGGGTAAAAAGGTAATGTACAGAACAGCATACAAAGTATAATTATTTTTATGTAAATTATAAAAAAAAATTTAAAATAGTTTGCAGAAATTAACAGAATGATCTTAAAATTCATATGGGAAGGCAAGTGACTCAGATTCTCTTGAAAAAGGTAAACCAAGCTCATGAATTCACAATTCTGATTTCAAAACTTAGTACAAAGCTATAGTAATCATGACAGAGTGGTACTAGCATTAAGGACAGACATTAGATCAATGGAATAGAACTGAGAGTCCAGAAATAAATCCTCACATTTATGGTTAATTAATTTTTGACAAATGGGCAAGAAAATTCAATGGGGGAAGGGACAGTCTCTTCAACAAACACAATTGGATATCCACATGCAAAAGAATGACTTTGGACCCTTACTTCACACCACACACAAAATTAAGTCAAAGTGGATCACAGCCCTAAATGCAAGAGCTAAAGTTATCAAACTACTAGAAGAAAACAGGGGTAAATCTTTGTAATCTTGGATTAGCAATTATTTTTTAGATACGACAGCAAAAGTGATTAAAGAGGAGACTGACTAGATTTCATAGAAATTAAAAACATTTTGTGCTTCAAAGTACACGGTTAAGAAAGTGAAAAGATGATCTACATAGGATTGAAAATATTTGCAAATCATGTTCCAGATAAGAGTCTTGTATTCAGAAATGTAAAAAACTTTTATAACGCAATAATAAAATGACAAATAACTCAATTAAAAATAAATGGGCACAGGATCCGAAGAGGCATTTCTCCAAAGAACATGTATAAATAGCCCATAAGCACATGAAAAGATGTTCAACGTAGTTAGTCATCAGGGAAATCCAAATCCAAACCACAATGAGATACTATTGCATATCCATTAGAATTGCTACAATAAAAATGACAGATATAACAAGTGTTGGCAAAAACGTGGAGAGATCTGAGTCCTCATACATTGCTGGTGGGAATGTAAAATGGTGCAACCACTTTGCAGAACAGTTTGACAGTTCCTTAAATGTTGAACGTAGAGTTACAATATGACTAAGTGATTCCACTGCTACCTATGGACGTATCTCCAGACTTTGGGTAAGCTGTTCACTCATGTTACAGGTGTTTACTCACTATTCTCTGCTGACCGAAATGCTTCTCATTCTTAGTTCAAATACTACCTTTGACGTGAAGCCTTTTGTGAATTTCTAGTTACTCTACTACCTCTACTCTAACAACATGCTCATTTCAACAGAAGTTTGCCTTTTCCATCTGGCCTTACATTGTGGTCAGTTGTACACACGTCTGTCTTGCACATAGACTGGAAGCTCTCTGAGGGCGGAGCCCTGTCCAGATCAGTATATCCTCTTGGTCTCTAGCAAAGTATCTGGCACAGGGTATGTGTTCAGTGATTGTCTGTGAACTTGATAAACTGAAGAGCTCACCAGAATCTGGCTCTTAAAGAGTAGCTGCAGGGAAGTAGAGTGAAAATAATTTGATCTGCAGATATGCATGACAAATGGAAGGCTCAGAGAGAAGGCATTTCTTAAATGCCCATGCAGTCCCTTCCTCGATAGGAGAGGTGTCTAAGCCAAATAGGCTACCATTATGCCCATTTCAGAAAGAAGCTCCAAAAAGGCTAACTGGCAATATGTGTGATTTCATACTGCTCTCAGAGGTTTTCTGAATAAACAGAATCCTAACTCCTGCATCCAGTCACATACGATTGTGGACACAATTCAGGTAACGAAAATGGAAAGAAGAGCAGTGAGCGGTGACACAAGCAGCCTGTTCCAGCAGGGAAATCAGTGAGCAGAGAGCAGGAGGGTTGACCGTGACTATCTGACCACCCCTGCTTGATGGGTTATCTCACAAAGGAGCAGTTGGTTAAGTGGATGTGGATGGCACCCTGCTTTATAAAGTAAACACAGGCAATGTAATTAACGTTTCTTAATTGAGTTGAACTCCTTGTAGGCAGTATGTTGTCTGAACTTATTTTGTTCTGTTTTTGTGCTGTGATACTGTTTCTGTTTGTCTGGCTCTTCATAGGAGTTTTACTAGGAAACTGAGAGAAGCTGGATGTCATTTTAAAACCAATCAGTGCTATTTAGGTTGGATGGGAAGGACGGATGTGAAGATGACAGTAAGAGGAGAGGGGCAGAAAGAGCAATCCAAGCAGAGGGAGAGCACAGAACTGGGGTGAAGATGATATGGAAAGAAACTCACTCCCTCCCTCCCTCCCTCCCTCCCTCCCTCCCTCCCTCCCTCCCTCCCTCCCTCCCTCCCTTTCTATGAATCCTTCCATCCAAATATTTCCTATGTGTCAGGCACTGTGCTAGGTGCCAATGGTACAATGTTGACACAACAGTCTTTACCCTACCCTCGAGGATGAGACAAGCAAATAATCACATCTATGTAAGACTGCTCTGAGCTGAATGCTTAGGAAAGGAGGTGCTATGAAAGTGCATAATAGGGTCATTTTATTTCATCAGGGAGGATTTCCCAGAGGAAGTGACATGGAATAGCAATTTGAATGAGGAGCAGTTTTTAATTATGTTTGCGTTCTGGGGAGAGGGTTATGAAGAGAAGCAGGGCAGCATAGAGAGAAAAGAATGAACTTACTCATTTTGTTGTTCTTAGAGTTCTCATTAGCTATTAGAGTGTGATTTCTTTTTCTAGACTGTACTATTTAATGATTAATGATATCTAGAACCTTCACACTTTATCTGTTTATACAGTTACATAAAAAGCAATAAATATGTTCATTAGAAAATATATGCACAATAAAATATTTAAATGAGATAGATGAAACAAGCTATATTCAAATTAATTTTTATAATAATTTACTTATAATGTTTTTTGTGCTTCCTAATATATGTTGATGATGCCTGCCCACATTAGGGAGTACCAACCTTCTTTTACTTAGTCTACTGATTCAAATGCTAACCCCTTGAGGAAACAACCTCACAGACACACTCAGAAATAATGTTTTACCAGCTATCTGGGCATCCTTTAGCCCAGTTAGTTGACACATAAAATTAACCATCATATGGTTCTTCTTAAAATTTAATTGGAAGATGTTACATTTCTATATTTTAAAAAAATGGGCTCAAACCTGATTTTATTTCTTCATTTGGAAGATGAGTAACCAAGTTAGAAAATTCTGTTCCCATAATTTTTTAGTGTACTTTGAGAGTTTTAAATAAGTGAAACACTTAAATTGTCTTTGGCAAGAACTTCACAAATGGATGAAACATTTCCAACTATTCAATTTAAAAATGTTCTTTCCATAGTATGAATTTCTTTCAAAAAGCTCTTATTTTCTCTTATTATTAAAATGTTACCATTAGCCTAAAGGGACAAATTAAGCACTTATTTTTTCAGCAATATTTGTATGGTACTGTATTATTGGCAGCTATTTGTCATCAAAACAGAGGTAAGCGAATTTGAAATATATATATATTTTTTAAAACGAAATTATATTTGGCAATTCTTTTCAGCCCATTAGCAGCAGATATCTAGTGAACCCACAATAGATGTTCACAGCTCCTGGCATCTCTTCGGTATGGTAAACATGCCATCATTTAAGATAATATGATAATATAAGCCGTAAATCTACTTAACTGGGCATGGGGAAATGTCAACGAGGCACCAGGTGGTGGACACAAAGGGCTACTATCAATGCTTTTGTATGGGGGTCTCCTCTTCCTTTAGGAGACCTGAGACCGGCTGACACATGGGCCATGTGAAGGCACCAGTGTTAGTATGCACATTAAAAGGTAAAGCTCAGTTTCTCTTTCTTTTTTTTTAAGGAAGTTTCATTATTTTCTTCCAGTACTCCATTGCGTCATCTTTGTGAAGTCACTGTGTATGCGCACATTCCACACATTCTATTTCAGAAATCACCAGTTTAGAGCCAGGCTTCTGTTTTCAGGTATTTACCTTTCAGTTTGTGCAGTACTTTTTTTCCTCAACCTAGTGTCTGTTTTTGAAAGTGTTGTCCATGGCCCACCGGTTTCAGAACCGGTACAATTACAGGTTTCTGGATCCTATCGCAGAACTATTTACATTAGACTGTCTGGGAGTCTGCATTTGGAACGAGCTCCTTCAGGGGCTTCTTTGGCACACCACCGTTTAGACCTACTGCAAGCACTGTGAAGAGGGAACCAGCTCCCTAATCCATTTGTCACTAGTACCTGCAATAAGCACTCATTGAACTAAATTGTAATGATCAGGTTAATTTCTCCTCTGGCAGAGAAAATGAGAGTTTAGTTAGAATAACTAGTCACTTTTTCTTCCTTCCTTCCCTATCTCCCTCCCTTACTTCTTTCTTTCTTTTGTTATTGTAGGAACTTGGGTAATATAAAACACTAGTGGCCTGGTGCACAAAATTCATACATGGGGGAGGGGGGTTGGTCCCTCAGCCCTGCCTGCACCCTCTCCAATCTTGGACCCCTTGGGGATGTCCTACTGCTGACTTAGTCCCGACCATAGGGATCGGGCCTAAACCGGCAGTCGGACATCCCTCTTGCATCCGGGACCACTGGCTCCTAACCACTCACCTGCCTGCCCTATTGCCCCTAACCACTCTGCCTGCTGGCATGCTCACTCCCAACTGCCCCCCCACCAGCCTTCTCGCCCCCAAATGCCTCCCCTTCCGGCCTGATTGCCCCCAACTGCCCCCCACTGATGGCCTGCTCACCCCCCACTTCCCCCCCTGCCAGCCTGATCACCCCCAACTGCCCTCCCCTCCTGGCCTGATCGCCCTTAACTGCCTCTGCCTCGGCCCCACCACCATGGCTTTGTCCGGAAGGTCTCCCGGAAGGTCTCCAAGTCTAATTAGCATATTACCCTTTTATTAGTTAGATACTAAAAGCATTGCCTTCTTCACTGGAACCTCTTAAATTAAATGTCTAACCATTATGCTATACACATGAAACTAATCCTATCTAATAATAGACAAATATGCAAATTGACCATACCTCCGACACACCCACAAGCCACGCCCACAAGCCACGCCCACCATCCAATCAGAGCGAGCATGCAAATTAACCCAACCAAGATGGCTACAGCCACAGAGAGCAAGGTTTCCTAGGTAACAGAGGAAGCCAAGCTTTCTGCCTGCCCTGGCCAGGCCTAAGCCTCCACTCAAGCTACAAAGTTTCAATTATAGAAGGTAAACAAATTCAAACAAATGGCGGCAGAATGGAGCTTGAGAGAGCAGGCCAGGGTTGCCGCCGGCAACAGGGGAAGCAAAGCTTTCCACACACCCTGGCCGGGCCCACCCGCTTAAGGCAACAAAGTTTCAATTATAACCCCCACACAAATGGCTGCCGGCCTCTCGGAGGGAGCCCCAGGCTTGGCTCCGCTCCAGGCTACAAAGTTTCAATTGTAGAATGTAAATCAATTCCAGATACCAGTGCCTCCGCTTGGGTTGCCAGGGAGTGTGGCCGGCCTGCAAACCACCACAGGCCCCTCGCTCAGGCCACCCCCACACCCCAAGGGAACCCCCACCTGATCCGGGACACCCTTCAGGGCAAACCAGCTGGCCCCCACCCCTGTACCAGGCCTCTATCCTATCTAATAAAAGAGTAATATGCAGATTGATCATCACTGCAACACACAATATAGCTGCCCCCATGTGGCAAAGATCCTGCCCCCATGTGGACACAAGATGGCCACCACAAGATGGCCAGCAGGAGAGGGCAGTTGGGAGGCACCAACCCTGCAAGGGAGGGCAGTTAGGGGTGACCAGGCCGGCAGAGGAGGGAAGTTGGGGGCAAACAGGCTGGCAGCAGAGTGGTTAGGGGGTGATCAGGCTGGCAGGCAGAAGCGGTTAGGGGCAATCAGGAAGGCAGGCAGGCAAGCAGTTGGGAGCCAGCAGTCCTGGATTGTGAGAGGGATGTCCCATATTGGTGAGGGTACAGGCTGGGTTGAGGGACAACCCCCCTCCGTGTACGAATTTCGTGCACCGGGCCTCTAGTATAAAATAATATTGAATGTCAACTGTAATTGAAAAAAAATAAAAGCACTGCCTTCATAGAGTTGATATTTTGGTAGGGGAAGACAATATAAAAAATAACATACATAAATAAATTATCCTATCTAATAAAGAGGGAATATGCTAATTGACCCTCACACCATCACAAAGATGGTGGCACCCACAGCCAATAAGGAGGGAATATGCTAACTGACTGCCATGCCCTCAAAGATGGTGGCGCCCACAGCCACAAGATGGCGGTGCCCAGTCCCCTCAGCCCTGCCAGGGCGGCAGGCACGTGGCAAGGCTGGGCCCACCCTGTGCACCTGCCTCCGGAGTTTTTCAGTCCCCTCAGCCGCCCAGGGCCAGCACAAGGTGCAGGCAAGCCTTGTATGGTGGCTGCCCAGCCGCCCAGAGCTGCCCGAGGCTCAGGTAACCAGGGCTGGCCGAGGCTTGTGCTGCCGGCAGTGACAGCAGCAGAGGTGTGATGGGGCGTTGCCTTCCCCTGATCACCAGGTCGCCTCCTGCTCCTGAGGGCTCCTGGACTGTGAGAGGGGGCAGGCGCCTGAGGGAGCCCCCTCCAGTGCATGAATTTTCATGCACCAGGCCTCTAGTCTACTATGATAGAAGGTGACAGTTGCTATGGGGGAAAAAAGTAGAGCAAGGTAAGGGATCAGGAGTGCTGGGGCAGTGGGAAGTGGGGGCAGGACAGTCTGCAGGGTGATAGGGGTGCTCACTAAGGTAGGATCTAAGAGAAGACTGTAAGGGGATGAGAAAATTAGCCAAGGGGATATTCCTCCACTTGTCACAAATCCTGCTCATCCTCCTTTACAGGTTTCAACCAAGACTTCTGAGAAATTTTAGATGCTGTGGATACATGGCCTCCAGGAGTTCAGTAAATTTTGGATGAATGAATAAAAATAGCATTTTGGAGAGAGAAACAATGTGGAGAAATGAAACTATAAAGTTCCTCTTCAAAACAGGAAAAACAACCAAATAAATAAACAACTATTTCAAATCATATGAAGACACCTAAACAATGTCCCTAGTGGCATTTGAGGACCTTACACATCAAATACTAGAGCAAAAACCCCCTCACAGAGCCAAGCGGCCTTCTGCGCAGCTGGGCCAGCCTCACCCATGTGGGGGCTCCAGGTTCATCTGAGTGGTCCAGCCACCACCTTGCAGTATGGAAGCCTAGCTTACATTTCCCAAAATGCCAATCATAACAGTACTTGGATGGGGTGAAGTGTACTTAAAAATTCTCTACAATAAAATATTTGGTGGTTTTTGTTTTGCTTTTGTATTTTTTGGAACATATATAACTTATTGTCTAAAGTATTTAAATAAAAATTAATTGATTATGGTTAATTGATTATGATTAAGTTTACTGCTTGAATGTATTGATTTTTATTCCTATGAAATCAATATATTTAAAGTTGTTAATTAGCAATACTGAATTTACTGAACTAATATATTTAAGGAGCAATTAAAATATTTATGGACATGACATATTAAAAATAATTAAGCTTTTTTTCTCTTTCATCAGTTTTAAGTTTACAATATTTTCGTCATAATCCATGAGTTATAACTTTTAATCAAAGTAAGATGACCAGAAACTACTCAGAGTAGTGCCTCTTCTTTTCTAACATGCTACTACCTCATACATAATAAGGACAATAAGTGATCAGCTAGGTTCTCACAGAATGTAGAGCTACAAATTACTTTTAGAGATTACAGGCTAATTAAGGCCTTACTAGCCACCTATCCCTTTTAAAAAAACAATTAATGAACCTGAGTCAAGGCAGCAAAGGTTAAATGATTTCTCTGGGGGTAAAAGAGCCAGTCAACGTGAAACAGGGCAGCCACTTCATTTTTGACCTCAAGGACAGATCACATACATTTCACTGCACTGGAGTGTAATACTTTAATACTTTCATATTTTGGGCCTCATGTGGCTTTCTAAACACACCCACATAGAATTAATAGCTCTACAAACTTAAGTACCGTAATCTATTTAAAATAAATATGTCTCCATAAGAATCTAGATTGCTTTTACTTATAAAATATCATATAAAAAGCAGGGGATTGGTTTGTAGATTTCATTTTGTTTATTGTTAATCAGAACAGAATTACCATGGATTCTGGTCTCTTCTATAGTTAAATTGAGATAAAAGAGAATGACATATACTCATGTACCTCAGATACAAGCAAAAAAAAACACCCTTTTCGGTCACTAACAAGGAAAACACAAAACAAAGGATTCTTAAAGAATAGTAGTTTTCAGATAAATGTTCCAGCTTTTTAGGGGGAAAAAGTATGAAGAAGACAAAAGTAACACCTTTCTGTAACAAAGTCAGATTAGAAACATATTAAAAAATATGAATAGAACCTCTGATGGGAACATCACAGAAGTAAACAAATGAGCACTGTGCATCTTCCTTAAAGAGTCTGTCTGTGTGGTTCTTAGTTCCTTACTGCTCAGAGAAGAGAAAAGCACAATGGCATTATTGGCAGGCACAGAGCTTTTTCTACTACCTGGTAGTAGGCTTGAGTCCATTCACCACTTTTCAATTTTGATGTATGACATTTTACCAAAGCCATGTGACTTTTAAAAAGTTGCATTAACAGTTGGGATTTTTTTTTTTTTTAGAATTAGAAGAGTAAAAGTTACATATAATATGAAATCTACATATAATCTGAAATCTGACTATTCAGACTTTTTACTCTTTAAAAAGGCAATATTTAATATAACTCCAAACAAAAGCCAAATCAGAATTGGCCAAGCATAAGAACATTATAAAAACTATTTTCATAGTGTAGTTCTGTGTACAAGAATGACTCTGAAATTAAATTGTCTTATTTCTAGCCATTTTCTTCCATAAACAATAACAGTCACAGATAAAAGAATTGCTTGCAACCTTACCAGAAATTTCTTGGGGGAACATTCTAGTCTTCAAAATAAATGGTATCTGTCAAATTCTTACTGCAAAATCTAAAATGTTAATCCATGTACTGTATTTCATTTGTAATAAGTCTTTGTGATAAGGTTAACACTTCAGCACATAACACAAATAGGAGAGCACCAAACAATGAAAATTACTCTGCTTATGTTTCTGTATTAGAATTTTATTTGCTAAAGGGTAAAAACAGATTTGCAAAATTCACAGTTAACTTAAAACAATAGTTTTAAACCTTTATTCCTAGCCCTTACTGCCTTCAGGAAGGAAAGAACATCTGGTTATTTAAGGAACACAATATGTTCACATTTTCTATGACTTTTGTTTCTAATTGGGTTTTAAAATTTTTTTGAATTTGAACAACTAGTTAGAACAATGTTTTTTAATCACTTCATATTTTTCAGACTGTCCTCCTTCTATCCCTCTACTTATTCAGTGGATTGCTTTTGGAAATCTGCTCAGTGGTTCTAATATGATAAAGACAAAGAAATAAGAATTAGGATTGTGGCATAGATCTAAGTATAGAAATCATATTTATGGTGAACAGAGTATAGGATGCTACAAACAGATATCTGACACCCAGTCTCTACATACAGCATATATTTTAAAAATTTTCATATGGTTCTTGGGCCACTTACATACCTGGCAGTTTCATTTATTACAGATACAAATAAATGTCTAATACAAATGAAGAATTGGGTGAGCAATAGAAGTAACTAGGATTCCACTATTTTTAAAATTAATGAAGCTATAGCTCTTGTTTGGAAAGGTGGGCAGAAGACCTGGGTTCAATTGTTGGCTCTGCCATTGAGCTGTGTGATCTTGAATAAGTTTTTAAACTCACCTTGATCCTCTGTGTTCATCTGCAGAAGGAGGGGCTGGATTAGACTCTTTAGGTTTTCTACAGTTCCAAAATTTGACAGTCTACATAAAGTAGGTTAACTACATTCTTTACTATGTTTTCTTTGTTCCATAATATTTGAAAGTGGTAACAAGTTTTCAAATAATTCTGACACAGTAAATTAAGGAACCAGATGCTCTTTAAGTTCAAGTTGGAGAGTTAGCTCACCATCTTGATAAAAATGGAAGCTGACAAATATATAATTGGCTACAATTTCTGTGGAATGTAGATATGGGTTCCAGAAAAATGCCAGGTGAATGGGATACACCTAGGTTAGAGACAGTATTGGAAGAGGCTTAGCATTTGAGTCAGAATTCAATTCTACCCTTATTTTCTTAACACCAAGCAGTGCAGAACACAAAACTAAATAAAAATAAAATAAAAAGAGTAGCATCATAAGGAGAAATAATTGAAAAAGAGTCAATAAGCAAATAGCTACAATACAAGGTGTTGTGAGGACTCATGTCCTATTGGAGCCTGAGAATGGCTTTCTAGAGAAGGCAGATGGATACAGGAATCTCAGGAGAAGATGAGTAGATGCAAGGTCATGGAGCCACTCTAGCTAGCTTGGAAGCTTACAGGTTTTTTTGGCCTTGGGAAAGCCATCTGACCTTAACTTCTCTGCACTGAGAAGCAATGAGGGAAGAGAACCTGCTCTGCCTACCTCACAGCTTGTTGTGAGGACCAAAGTGAGCTCATCAGAGTGCCTGGAAACTGTGAAAGAACATGGCCCTATTATTACAGTTTACAGGCCCATTATTTCCAAATGTCTGTTCAAATAAGCAATCTTTTCACTGTAAAGCTGGCATCACAGCTGATATAAAACAACTAAAGCTCAGTGTCTCAAGCTCTACTTGCAGAATCTGTTCTCAACTAGGTAACTCCACTGGGATTCAGGGGCAGCAGCATGACCAAGTGCTTTTCCGAGGCTGACAATGAACCCCTAAGCTCAGAGTTCCTTGTTTATTTTTATATGATTGAGTCTGTCAGCAGCACTCAACACTACAGTAATGTGAAGCTGGGATATGAAAAGTGTACTCTCATGACTCAAATCTCATCTTTCTACTAATTTACTTCATAGAGATTTGTGCGTTTATATACTTACTCTGATCAACTTGTATCAGAAATGATTCAAGTGTTTCGTTGTTGCTAATAATAGAAAACATTCAAAGCACTCTGATGCTCAGATTTTTATAGGATATGGGTGGGGTATGAGCATCACCTTTCCCTCTATTTCCCCCCCTCAGCATAAATGGCTTCCTTTATGACTTTATAAGACATTAACTATACTCTAAACTCTGAAATCACCTGTGGATTTCTGTAATATATATCAACTTCCTTTTTATTGTATCTTTGTAGCACTGGACTAAATCCTGTTAGAACGTTAGAAGTCAGTTCTTATGGACAAAGGATGCTCTGGCTGTGTCGGTCATTAGACACAATTGATTTCAACCACAAAAGAGAAGACCAATTCCTGCCCAATTTATTACGTCTCAGGAATATCTGTTTAAGATCCTACATTTTGGACCATTATCTTAATCATGTTTTTACACGGTAAGATCCTGAATATACCAGTAGGGGTTACCTTTTTTTAGATATTTATGCTATTAATTATTTTTTTCTCTTAAACCTTAGAAATTATATTTGTTAATCCTTATAGAATGGCTTCATTATACTTGTATATTAGGTATACTACATTATTGAGATAAAAGTACTCTATTAAAATCATAGATTATACTAATAGCATTGACACAATTCTTCAATTAGAAGAGTGAATGATTCATAGCAAGGACAACTATAATTAGCTGGAAAAATGATCGAGATCAATAGATTTAGGTAACATATTCATTTCTATCTTCAATTAAACCAAGCAAATTACACAAGTAGATAATTCAAATAGTTATTTTTGAACTTTTTTCCACTCTGTATAACTCTAAGAATTCCTAATGCTGAACAGATAGAATTTACCTTAAGTTTGTAGAGCAAAACTTATTGACCAGAAACCTCATTAATTTTTATAGATATTTTGTAATCTTGGTTATTTTTTTATAAAAATATATACTTACACAACTTACATATAACAAATATATGTAAAAATATAAAATATGGGACTTTTGATTTTCATAGTCAGACTCTTAAACCTTACCAAAAATATTGCTATCTTATGTATCAGAGAAACAATGGATTCTATTTCTGATACTTAATGAAATTTTGTATAAGGGAAATGATAAAATTATGTATTTCTGCAGAAAATGGATATAGGTACAAGGAAATAAATTATTTTAAATCAATCAATGAATAAATAGAGAATATACTCAAATGTTGAAGTCTACAACCGAAGAAAGGGCAGAAATCCCTTTGAATCAAAATGTATGTTGAACATGGAGGCCCAAGTTGATCAGACAGAGCTTTGGCAATGAATCCACAGACAGACTGACTCAAAGACAGCTTGACAACTGCCAACAAGCCTGTTGGTAATTCTGCCAAAGAGCCAAAGGCTGGGAATACCACCCAACGTCTGGCATTCTCCTATTCCTGTTTGAAGCTTTCTCTCTTACATTTCGTCCAATATTTTTGTTTGGCTCAAACGCATCTAAAATTCACAGATTTTTTTAGATCATTAAATGTTCTTATTTTCAAGAAATATAACATTAGTTGTAAAAGAGCACACTTTTTCTCCAAAGTGTAAAGACAATTTTGGTAACTTGCTTTAAAGTTCAACTAGAGAAATCAACATTATAGTCTGTTGAAGTCTTTATTTTATTAGGCTACTCTTCACCCCCAAAATAAGAAATACATATTCATAATATGAAATAATTTAGTATTTCATGATGTCATAAACTGCTGTAGAACTGGTCCTTTTTCATAGCTCTGATGTCCTGGCCTTCACATGGCCCCTGAGGTTTTACTTGGATAGGCTGGCCCTCTGAGGGGTTCAAATGATAATGAAGGTGGTGATAAAGAGAAGCAATGCTCATCTACTTTCTTGCATTCTGAGGAGGGCAGGAGGGCAAGACAACCTTTTTAAGGGACAAGAGATGCGTGCTCCATTTAATTTGCTGCTCAGTTACTAGGCAATGAGGTGTATGAGTTTTGGCCTATAACTCTAGGCAAATTCTTTCATTAGACAATTCATCTGCCACTAAACAAATTTCCACATGAGGAATTCTTGGCGTCATACAGAGACTCCAATTTTTCTGGAAATTGTGTATATACTACTTGGGAAGCTTACCTTTGGATCTCGAAGGAACAGAGCCTTAAGGATCAGTGAGTGTACATCCCCAATCACTGGGTAATGCATCAGAAGGCCGAGACAGGTCTGGTAGTTACTAGAGATCACTAAATAAGAAGGAAAAAATAATTCAGAAGCCATATTTCTTCAGATGTTTGCATTATTGAGTAAAAATATAACAACACAGAGTCAAAGAAAGTAAACCAATAACCGCTTTGATAAACGGAAACAGGGAGAAGGGACCTTTATCCAATGGCCTCTGAGGCAACACACTGTACTGTTAACTGCAATCTAATAACTAGCACGTAGCCTCGGGGGGTGCTGGAAGGAAAAACCTCAGACACAAATATGTGTGTGTTTGCAATATAAATAATCTCTTGAAGCATGCATATTTACTGCCATTTACATGGCTGTGTTTAAATGTCTCCAGTTTTGCTGCTTAGAAGTTACAAAAATATCATGAATGGGAAAGAACTAGTTTAAAATTTTCATAAAATAATACTTATCCTGATTTTATGCTTCATAACTTACATGTTACATATATTCCTTTTTATATATACACACCAGTGGCCCGGTGCACGAAATTCGTGCACGGGGGGAAGGAGGGTGTCCCTCAGCCCAGCCTGCACCCTTTCCAATCTGGGACCCACAGGGATCAGGCCTAAACCGGCAGTCAGACATCCCTCTCGCAATCCGGGACCACTGGCTCCTAACTGCTCCCCTGCCTGTCTGCCTGATCACCCCTAACCACTCTGACTGCCGGTCTGCTCGCCCCCAACTGCCCACCCCCACCGGCCTTCTCGCCCCCAACTGCTCCCCCTTGCCGGCCTGATCGCCCCCAACTGCCCTCCCCTGCCGGCCTCATGGCCCCCAACTGTCCTCCCCTGCCGGCCTCATGGCCCCCAACTGCCCTCCCCAGCCAGTCTCCCGGAAGATCTCCGGGTCTAATTAGCATATTACCCTTTTATTAGTATAGATATTAAAAAATTCAAAAAAATTTTAAATGTATTTTCTTCCAATTATTTGTTTTCCTAAAGGTAACAAGAAATTTAGGGAAAATATCTAAGCAGTATTTCTTGGAGGAAAAATGTCAAAATCTTCATAGATAAGCCTAACTGTGTGCCTTACATTGTCATTTAATTTTTTTTCAAATCAACCTAATTATAGGCACAATTATTAAACACATCTTTCAGGCAGGTCTATGTAAACTACCTCATTTCTTGGCCATCCACCAGCCACACTGTCACAGTTGGGCCCAGTATGGATGCTTGTTTTGTGAGCCACATGGACTTCCTCCACAACACTGTGAAGAAACTTTAGTTACAACTTCCTGTGGCTGCAACCAAACCCCTCTTTTAATCAGAGTAGTTAGTTGAAAAAGATTCCATAGGAAAACTGTGATTCAACACAGATCACAAAATAACACAGATCACAACACAGATCACAAAACTGTGATTCAATACAGATCACAAAATAAATGTTTGTGATCAGAAATACCACTGATTCTTAGATCCCCTCCCCCTTCTGTTGGAAACAGCATTTCTTGCTATAGCTTCCCATTCCTCCCTCTGCCCATGAACATTGTGGGGAAAGGAGACAGGACTGGGCAAAATGAATAATTATAATCTATGTAAGGAACCACTTTATCATCTTCATTTCCGCCTCTGATCTGACAGCTTGTAATTTCATACATCTGCTTTCATTTGTAAAGCACTCACTTATCCTACCCTTTCTATATCTGTTCAGACTCTCCTTTTCTTATTTGTTCATTTTGTCATATTCACATTCAGTTACCTATTGTCCTTTTTCCTCTAGAATTCAAAAAGCTTGGATACTAAGAACAGTATAATTTTTTCATGTACAGTCTTCTTGGAGAGCTAACAAGTAAATAAAACTTAGATAATCAATTCACTTTATAACTCATGAAGTTATTCTCCCAAATGTTATAATGATCATGTATTAGTAACTGACCCAGTAAGTATTCTTGTATCTTTTGGAAATGGTTATGGCCTTGGGATTCAAAGATGTGGGTTTGAATCCCAGGATACCATTTGAACCTTTCATAACAGTTTCCTGAAGATTAAATGATTTAATCTATGTGACTGATTTATAGCAGCCACTTAAAACCTGTTAAAGGTAACCTCTTCAAGCTTAAGTTTAGCCATTTGGAAAACAACTTTCTCATTTAAAAAAAAAACACCACTATGTGCCTACCTCATTCAATTCAATGATTATTTGTTGAGTACCTAATCCATCGCAGGCCCTATGTTAGGAAGGGATGCAGAGATGAACAAAGCACATCCTTGCCCTGCAGAAATGTAAACTACAGGAGGGCAGATGTGCAACAACAAGAATTTATTACTACTATCATCACAAGATGACAATGAATTATTGAAGGCTTTCTGAGACCAGGCCCATTGCCAAGAACTTTATCTGCGTTATCTCATTTAGTTTCTATGATAATCTTATTATAAGGGTACAAGTATTATCCCTGTTTTACAGGTGAGTAAAGTGATACTTGGAAAGGTTATGTCATTTGCCCAAATTGCACACCCCTTGGTATACAAGGCCAGGTATAGTAAATATTTAGAAACAGGCACAAGTTCTCATATTTAGGTATAAAATAGCACATAAAACAAATAATCATGGATTAAATATAAAACAAAAATTAAGAGCTAACAACAAAACCTTAAATTAAAGCTTTAACAATTTATTGTGCATCTCCACTGAAAATAAAGCTAATGGGTGTGTGAGTCTTGCAAGGTAACCAGGCATGCAGAAGACATTCAATAAATGCAATGTGCTCTGAAAAAATATTTGTTGAGGGCTTACTACCTGGAGGAAAAAATACATAATTACTACATGCAGTGTCTCCAACTATTTAAAAAACTTATACTATACTAACTTTCCCAGTTACAAAATGGCAACATACAAAATGGACTTCAAATGAACCAGACGACCAAGTGAGGGTGGGGCGTAAGTCATAAGTAAAAACAAAGCTTTTATTCCTTACACTCTGGGAGAAAGCCAAGTATAAAACACGGTCATATCCTTCTCCAAATAGAGTGATTTTCACCCAGTGTTTAAGACCCTCATAAGATTCTGTCCTTGAGAGTCCTCATTTCTCTATGAGCTTTTGGGCACACTAATCTGAAACTTTTAAATTACTTTTTTGGAAGGAGTACAATTCAGAGCAACCATTCTTTGTCAGTAAACGACTTTACTTAATGATTTACACCTTTAAACATACAGTTTTGGTGACTGAAAGGCAGTAAGTAAGCAAGTATCAAGAGCAGAATTACTGGTGGCCAGGGCGCAAGCATTGGAGAAAGGACCCCAAGTGGCCCCGAAGGCAGGGGTGCTAAGAAGAAATGGAGACACGGAAGGAGAAAAACAGGTGGAGGTCTTGCTTATAAAAAGGAGATGGGGAGTTTAAATTTACTCCACATTTGTTAGCAGTCACCGAAAGACTAGACTCTAATGTGATCAGATCTGTCTTTCAGAAAGATTGACACCGGCACAGGGTGATCAGTGGGAGGGAGCAAAAGAGGGACAAGAGGCAGAAGGCAGGTGAAAAGAGCACACCTGAAGTAAGGAATGGGAGGAGGGGTGTAATGGGCCAACATGCTGAAAAAATGGGTAGGTCTTCGTATAGAACTAAAACTGGGGAGTGTGTGTATGACAAAGAAACAGAAAAGCAATAGCAGACAAGAAGAACTTAGTACAAATATTAACAAATTTATATAAAGCTAATTAAAGGATGGAGCAACTTTTATTTCTTTGTGGAAGTTGCAAGATAGCTTTTATTTTTACAGAAGTTATACATGTACTTAGTTTAACCAGTCAAGCTATTCTCTCAGTCTGGTTATAAAAATAGCCATTGCTGTCCCATACCCCATTTCCCACTTCCAGAAGCACTGGCTTTCTTTTAGCTGATTAAAAAAAACAACATCTTCCATATTGTGAAAAAAGGATGCTAATATTACTAGCTCTTATTTAAAATGTTATCAATTGATGCCCCATCAAAGAAGACAAAGCTTTAACTTGTCCTTAGCACTGAAGCCCACACTTGCACTGACCTACACACCCCACAGGCATTCTTTGTCTCTCCCCCTATTAAGTTCTATCATAATGCCATTGAGATCAACTTTTAGAGTTTTCATTTTTATAACTGGGCAAATGATAGCACTGTACATCACAACTACCTCTCCTTTCTTGCACAGCCTCTGTCCTTTCCTGGAGTTTATAACGGTTTGTTTTTCATTTGCCTTGTAAATGCATTTGACATTAAATTAACCTGAAATGCTCTCCTAGGCATATGAATCTACTCAGTACTTTCCAAAATTTCAGGTATTTCATCAATTTCAGGAAGTTTATCTTGAGGCCTCTGGCCTGCTCCCTCACCCTGGGATGTCCTTCACCTCTAGCCAGTGTTTTATCCTTATTTCCTAGAGTAACTAGCTTATTCTTTCTTGCTTGATTCTCTCACCTGGTGGAGAGCAACATCCTTCAAAAGTTTTATGCACAAAACATGAATTTATTGAAAGCTTCTCTGTTTGGAAGATTTTCCATTGGCAATTAACAGTGTGACTAGGTACAGAATTCCGGGTTGGAAATAACTTTTCCTTCAAACTGGGAGTACTGACTGCTGCAGAGCTTTCGGGTTTCCAGTTGCAAAGCCCCCAACCTTCTAATTCCTAATCCTTTATGTGACTTGTTTTTTCTTCTCCTCCCCACTAATTGTCTGTAAATCCATGATAATGTACCTATTTTCATAATAGACCCTTTCATTTTAAAAATTCATGTTTTTCTATTTAACTAGAAATTTCTAATTGTTTCTTTGATGATTTTCTCCCTTCTGTTTATTTTGTGTTTGTTATTTCTTCTCTTTCTCTTTTAAAGTAATCTCATTTAGATGGAATCTCGTGGCCTGGTCCTCTAATTTGCTTTCTTATTTTCTAACTCTGTTTTATGTGCTAGTTTCTGGGACACTTTTTCAATTTTATATTCCAGCCATCTGATTTTCATCGTATTTCAATTTTCAATTACATTTCCCCCTTTATGTATTTTCCTAGCTCTCTGACAAATTTTCTCCTCCCTGCGTAGTCACTGTGTCCTCCAGGTTACTTTTAGCCTGGTTACTTGTTTAGATATTTGCTTTCACTTTGATGTTTTCCTCAAATGGTTGGTGTTTTTTGGCTACCTGCTCATGTTTAAGAATGAGGCAGTGCCAAGGTAACTGGAAGGTGCTACATGTGCATAGAGGTATGGGTTTTTAACTGTGGGGTTATCGTAGGTAATTTCTTGGGCAATTCATGAGCCTGGATTTTTAAGTCTTTTCCCTTAAACACTCCTAGAGAGGAGTCTCCCAAACTTCCTCCTGGAGGAAGACAGCCTGGCTTCAGTTCGGTGTTCTGCTATTTGAGATGGTAAAGAAGACCAAAGGGCTCAATATTCACTAAATTGCCCGAGTCCCTAATCCAGAGAACCTCCGTTTTACCATGTTCAGAGCATAAATCCTGGTGGTAAAGGTTGTAGATCTGAGTACAACAGCTTCTTAAATAGATGTTCAACCAGTTCTTGTTTTGTTTTTTTTTTTTTTAGTCTTAACTTTTTCCCTCCCCCTACCAATTTTCAGAGTTTCTTAGCACTGAAAATTTCTATACCTTTTCGGAATGATATGGGTTATTTCTTTGCTTTGACCATTATCACTTTTGTATTTAGTTATCATGGATCTGCTAAATCAGTTATCACTGATCCATCTTTTCCTGCTTCCAAAATTGCTGTAATCTCCTTCCTAAGTTTCTGTGTCTTATGGGTTTATGCTATTTTAATCGAATTTTAGGAGCAATGAAGGTAAATGTGATATAGTAGGCAGTTAGACAGACATGAGCAGAGTAGGAATGATGAGCCAGGTACAGAAAGTCACCAGGGCGAAAAGCCCTGCATGCTGAGCAATGGACAATTGTAAGGTAGGACAATTACCCCAATGGTGACCTTTCCTCTTCTAGCATATCCCTGGTCATGTGGTTCAGACCCTTCCCTGACCTTTCCTCCCCTGGCATGTTGCTAGTCATGTGGTAGACACCCTTAGAGGAGGAACAAGCCCTTGCACAACCCCATACAAGCCCTTGCACAACCACTTCCTTAGCATTAAGTCCTCAGGACAATGAGGTTCTGACTCGAACCAAATAATCTTAAAAACAAAACCTCAAATCTGTTGACTCCAGAGACAGAGTTTAGCTCAAACTAACTTCTAGGTCTCAGCTCCAGGCCCAGAAAAGCAGTAAGACCAGGTGGGGTGATGCCATGGCTGATATCAGGACCCGCTGTGACAACTAATGATTCCCTGACCAATTAGTAGAGACCATGATTCTGTAAGGACACACCTGGAAAGCTGATGAATATTCCCAAGACCTCTAGATAACAGTCCTTAAAATGAAGGACCCACCTCCTCCCCACCCACCTTGCACACCCTTGCCTTTCCCCACCTCCTCCTTTCCCCAGAGTGCTCTCTTTCTCTCTCTCTTGAGCAAGCCCACACCTTTCCCCACTTTTTCTTCCCTCAAAGTGAGTGAGTACCTTTGCTTTCTTTCCCCTAAGCTCCAAGGGCCCTTCTTTTGCCTTTGTGTTTCCTAAGCCTACACAGCCCAGCAGGCTCACTTCTTTCACAACTCATGTCTTCTACCTATGTGACTTTCTAAATAAACTTTTGCTTGTATCTGGGCCAAGGCTCTGAATTCTTTCGTAGCCAAAACTCAAGGACCAAGGTCAAATATCTGGTGCAATTCACTGTTAACAAATGCATCTCATATCTGATATCCTCAATCATTTCTTTTATAATGTTTCTATTCAGCACCTAGGCAGGTGAATTAAAGGGGAAGAAGAATCTAGGTAGGAGGCAATTGGGTGGATAAACTTGGGGAATAGTCAGAAAGCCCAAGATTACCATCTCCTTTTCACTAATCGTCAGAGAGAATAGCTCCAGTTAATGTGCAAGACTTCACATTCTCTCTTGGAAGCAACAGATGGACATGGAATCTTGAGTATTCCTGGGCAAGATTAAAATGGCACATTAATTTTGTAGCTCTGGGTTCTTGGGCCTTTGAACTCTGGGACTTAGACCATCGTCCCCCTGGTTTTTAGGCCTTCAGACTTGGATTGAATTACTGGCATTCCTGGTTCTCCAGCTTGCAGATGGCCTATTGTGGGACTTCTAAGCCTCCATAATTATGTGAGCCAATTCCTATAACAAATGTACTCATATATATGTTTCATTTTCTCTGGAGAACCTTAATACAAAAGGCTTCACCTGATAGGCCTCATAGGGGAAAACTATTCTCCCCACACCAGATGGTGTCTAGCCAGCGCACTGTGGTCTCTCAAAGGAGCTGCAATCAAGGTCTTAGGACAACTTAGCTGGTCACGATCTTTCACATATTTCTATTCCTAGTCCTAGTGCTTTCATCCCTAGACCTCTTTATCTGAGGCCTTGGTAGAGATCTTCACAAGCACCTTTTGCCAATACCTTCTTACAGGGGTAGGAGACGGGAATTTTGAAGATACCTTTCCTCATTTGACTTAGTACCAGTATTTTTCCACTCCTAGCACCCTGCTCTGACACCCCCACCACCTCGAGGTTCATAAAACTGCCAGTCTTTTGTTCAGGGCTTCCTGAACAGTGAGATGACCTCGCATCTGTGCTGATCCATTGATCTTTGACCAGTGTGCCGTTCCATGGGTGAAATGGAACAGAGGGAATTGACATTTTCTCCAGTTTTTGACTCTTGCTTGTACTACTTTAGTAAGTGATTAAAGGCTTAACCTTTCACTTTTGACTTGTTGCTTTAATTAGCTACTCTGACACCTTACAGCTCAGCTCTCTCCCACCCAGCCAAGCTGAGCTCCTGGCATTTACCATGTAATCCAGCAATTGTGCTCCTTGGTATTTACCCGATTGTAATTAAAACTTGTAACCACACAAAAAATTGCACACTGATATTTATAGTGGCCTTATTCATAGCTACCAAAACTTGGAAGCAACCAAGATGGCCTTTAGAAGGTAAGTGGATAAATAAACTCTGATATATCCAGACAATGGAATATTACTCAACACTAAAAAGATATCAGCTATGAAACCTTGAAAGACATGGAGATAAATGCATCTTACTAAGTGAAAGAATTTAACCTGAAAGGCTACATACAGTATGAGTTCAACTATATGAAATTCTGGAAAAGATAAAACTATGGAGACAATGAAAAGTTCTGTAGTTGTCATGGGTTAGAGGGAGGGAGGAATGGATGAACAGCCAGAGCACAGAGGGTTTTTAGGACAGAGAAACTACTCTGTATGACACTATAATGGTGGGTGCATGTCATCATACATTTGTCCAAACTCACAGAATGTACAACCACCAAGAGTGATCCATGAGGTAAACTATGGACCTTAGGTGATTAGGACATATCAAGGTAGCTTCACTTACTGTAACAAATGTAATACTGTGGTGAGGCATGTTGATGGGGTTGGCTGTGTGTATGTAGGGTCCATGGGGTGTAAGGGAACTCTGTATTTTTCTCTGTAAATCTAAAAATTCTCTAAAAATAAAGTCTATTTTAAAAAATCTAAACATAAAAAAATAAGACAATGAGCTTTATCAGCCTACCTCAGTGAAATTTTAAAAGATTTTTAAACTAGAGTATAAAGTGATATGTTATTTGAAACTCAAAGGGTACATTAATATCCATACCTGAGATGGTCTTAAAGTCGAATGACAATATTTAATGTCCAAGAGGGAGGAGAGCTGGCAGTTGGGAAGTGCTAAAACATTCCTTCAAAAATCTGACTGTGCTTTTTAATAAACACTCTGTGACTCATGACTATAAGATTAAGTCTTTGTTTCTAGTCCCTGAATTTGGGTAAAACTTTTCCAGAAAAGAGAAGTAAATGCAATCTGTAGTTGAAATAAACTGCATTTTGACATCACTATAATGTTGAACATGCTCTTAATGAGAAAACAGAGAAACAGAAATTCTGAGGTAGGGCAGATGGAAGCACTGGCAGATAGACAGGTAGTGGCTGAAGAGTAAATGGAGATTTAAAATGAAATAAAAAGGAACAATGTTTAAACCACTAAGAGGACACAATTGCCACACCAGGCCAGACCAAGAAATGACTGAAGGCTCCCCTACAGAAAAATGAGGAAATCTGAAGTTTTGTAACATGCTTATGCTGGCTGAAAAAAACAAGCAAGAGTGGGTAGAAGTGCCAAGAAGGAAACTTTTCCATTTCCAAAGTGTGCAGGGAGGTGGTAAATTAAACAAGACAACAAACATTTATTTGAAAGATACTTTCTGGTTAGAAAAATCTACAATGAAATGAATTTGAATACAGTGTTTAGTCTGCTAATACAATTGACAAGACAAATAAAAGGTATGTTACATTGTAAATTAGAGAAAATGTTTTTCTTTGACACTAATCAAAAACAAAAATTTAAATCAATAAAAAGATGTGAAAAAATGTACGCTTAATTTAAAAAGCAGACAATGCTTTCTTTAACAAAGCCATGCTGAAGTGTATTAAACAATCACTGTTTAGTTGAGTTGGTATTCTAAGAGTGTTTGGGCATCTGTTCCCTCAGTAATCACTACACCCGAATCCATGACCCCCACCCCCAGGTGTCTAGAGTACTCTGTCTGAGATCGCCCCAAATACATGAAGAACTTCAGAGGCTCTGAGGGACAGGGAAGAATTATAACAGGTGGTTCTGGTCCTAAGGACTTGCAATCTAGTTGAGAAGATGGGACTAATATGCACAATAAGGAACAAGATAAAATGAGTTAATGAAATGCTACCTTGAGCGGTATTGATTAAAATCTTATAGGACTGAAAAAGTGAGAGATCAATGAAGGCTAGATTAGTTGGGGATGGTTTGGGCAAAAGCTACCTTGCCTCAGTCCTGTATAGGAGCAATACTTAGGTAGGTAGGGCCAGGGGAAGCAAGGACTCACATGTGTAATTTACAGTATGAAATAAACCAATAAAAAAAGTATGATGAGAGTATGGCTATTAATAAATCTTTACAGGGCTAATGGCTCATAATAACCTTTCCTTATTTCCTAATCTTTATTTTTTTATATAACCTTAATCCATATAATCTGGCAAGAAATCTGAAAAGCACTTCTTATTACAAGAAATTAAAAATGTTTATGGTTTAAAATGTTTGGGGATAATTCTATTTAGAAATGGATACTATGTACCTAAGTAAAGCAAGAGTTTTTCATAGAACAGCCATCATTTCCAAGGTCAAATTTTAAAATATGTATGGATATAATGTTCACATTGTTATTTTTTCCAATGCAAAATTTTATTTTTACTTAATAAAATCAAGGTAGGGCTCTAGGCGTGGAAAAGGCATGTGAGAACCAGTCCCTCTGTCACTAGCCCTGTGGCCTTGAGCTGGTTTCCTAACCTCTAACCTTGGAGGTTGGGCTCAGTCTCTAAGACCTCACACAGAACTTGGTGTTTGTAAGAAATCTGTGAAGTGGTTGAATATTACAGTTCCCTGACTGAATTACTTTCAAACAGAATAAAAGCTTTGTTAAAGGGATATAAAGAAAATTATAAGAATACTTTTGTTAAAAAATTAAGTATAAGTTGTGGAGATCAGTGATAAAAGGCATAGTAAGAACTAAACAGCGTACTGGGATCTAACACCAAACACTGAGTGTGATTGTTTAAAATTACTTTACTGCATTGTATTAGTTTGCTAGAACTGCTGTAACAAAGAACCCCAAACTGGATGGTTTTAATCAACAGAAATTTGTTATCATAACAGTTCTGGAGGCCAGGTGTCCAAAATCAAGGTGTTGTTAGGGCCATCCTCCCTCTGAAACCTGCAGGGAAGAATCCTTCCTTGTCTTTACTGGCAGAGCTGTTCCTTCCAAAGGCTCCGAAGGAGGATCTGTTCTATGCCATTTTCCTAGCTTTCGGTGACAGCTGGAATCCTTGTCATTTCTTGGCTTGCAGATGCATCACTCCAATCTCTGACTCTGTTTTCATATGGCATTATTTTCCCTATGTGTCTTCACATCATCCTTTCTCTGTGCATATGTGTCCACATTCTTTTCTTCTTACAAGGACACCAGTTGTAGAGCAGTAGAAGTCCATCCTACTCCAGTACGATTCATTTTAATTAATTACATCTGCAACCATCTATTTCCAAATAAGGTTACATCCTGAGGCACTAGGGGTTAGAACTTCAACAGATACCTTGGGGGATATAATTAAACTCATAATAGGTCTAATTATCTCTCCTAATAAAATAAAGATTTGGGAACAGATACAGTAAATCTTAACCATTTTTTTAGGTTACATATTCCTTTGAGAAGATGATGAATTATATATCCTTGGCCCAGGGAAATGCACACCTACACAATGTATTGCACAGTATCAGGATGATCACGGCACTTTGAAGCCCTCTATTGAACTCCTAGGACAGTGGTCAGCAAACCGCAGCTCACGAGCCACAAGCAGCTCTTTGGCCCCTTGAGTGTGGCTCTTCCACAAACTACCACGTGCGGGTGCCCACGTACAGTGCGATTGAAACTTTGTGGCCCATGCGCAGAAGTCGGTTTTCGGCTCTTAAAAGAAGTTTCAATTGTTGTACTGTTGATATTTGGCTCTATTGACTAATGAGTTTGCCGACCACTGTCCTAGAAGGTATGGATCCAAAGAAGGAATGCCAACATTGAAGGAAGGCTCTTTCAGTTTCACCAAGTGCATCATTGTTTGAGCTACAAACATATCACCTACAGCTGCAAAAGAACATCTGCAGTGCCCAAGGTCATCACCACCCTGGATGCCCCAGACAGGGCTTCATGAGTCAAAATGGAGCAAGATGGAATAAAAACTTGACACCAATGTTCCATGTGAAATGTTGAGGCTGGCAAGTTGTCCACCTTCCTTTTGTTTTTGATCCTTGCTTAAAATGTAAGCTCATTTAATTAGCACTGCCCTCCCATGCGTTCTACTCAATCCTGTTCTGTGTCTGCTTCCTGCTACTCCCCACCCTCTCAATCTTTTGCTCTAAAAAACAATGCCTTTCCCTCTGAGCCTAATCTTCCTTCCTGGAGTCATTGCTGCCCTGGCAACCTTCAGTGGTGGGGGTGGGGCCACCAACTCGCTCCCTGATTCTATTTCTAAACCATTGCTTCCTCTCTTTCCATAAAAACGCCTTTCCTCTGAAGTCCATGCCACACATCTATACCTCCATCAAGCCTCTTCATAATTGTCAGCTATGCGCTATGATGGCTGACAGGTAGTAGGCACTCCATAAACACTGTCTGAAGGAATGGTTAATTCTTTGAGTAAATGATTGAGTGAATAAAAGCTGTGGAGGACCAAACAAGAATCCCAGTTCCCTCACAATCTCTTGATCTCCTCAGTGATACTTTCTCCTGTAATAACTTTAACCATTCTGCTCATACTCAGAACTGCTCCATGTCCTCTTATTTGACCATGACCTCTGATTTTAGCTCTCATACCCGACCTCTAATCCCTTGATACTCTTGATTTCCCATAGTCTTTTCCTGGCCAAGTTTCCCTCCCTAAACAGCTTAAATCACTCTCTTAAAATGCCATCAGCACCCTCCACTCTCCTTCCTCCCTTCAGATCTACCTAATTCATTTGGATGTGGCTTTAACTTGAAGCCTGAATTATGATCTGCCTCTTTTGCATCTTGCTTGGAGTGCTGAGCATGATTGAGAAGAAACATAACCTGAGTCCTGGTGCTACTGCCCACTGTTTTTCTCTGTAGGATCTTCGACAGCTAGACCAGGCTTGTTCTAGTTCTTGATCAGTCATCTCTCGCACACTTCCCAGTCATTCCTCTCAAACCCCTACACTACCCTGCCTCATTCATAGTGGACAACCTGCTTCTTCTTTTATCAGACACTAGAGGCCCAGTGCACGAATTTGTGCAACAGTGGGGTCCCTTGGCTTGGCCTGCGGGATTGGGCCGAAACCGGCTCTCTGACATCCCCTGAGGGGTCCCAGATTGAGAGAGGGCTCAGGCCAGGCCGAGGGACCCCACCAGTGCATGATCGAGGCTGGGGAGGGATGCAGGAGGTTGGTCAGCAGGTGAGGGACCATGGGAGGGCTCCAGGGCATGTCTGGCCCATCTTGGTCAGTCCCGATCAGCCAGACCCCAGCAGCAAGTTAACCTACCAGTCGGAGCATCTGCCCCTTGGTGGTCAGTGCACGTCATAGCGAGTGGTTGAGTGGCCTTAGCATATCATTAGCATATTGTGCTTTGACTGGTTGAATGGCTGACTGGTCGACAGGACAGTTAGCATATTAGGCTTTTATTATATAGGATGGACTTCCTCCACTTCCCATCTTCTCCACCTGTAAAGTAGGCTATTTCTGAAACCTGCCTAGTGCCTCCTTCCAGGATTAGCACCTGTTTTTTATTCCCGTTCTATAGCCAGTGTTCCACAGGACTCCTGACCTCAACCACAGCTCTGGGTATGTTAGTCTGAAATTGATTATATCAGTCTTTCCTATGAACTGGTAAGCTTTTTGAGGACAGAGGCAGTGCCCCTTAAATACGTAATAAATAGCCACTCTATTTTAGAAGATATGCACTGCTATGGATTTAACCAAGCAAATAAAAAGAAGTTGAACTAAAAAACACTGAAATGAATAAACAACTTCATTACCCCTGTATTTTTCCACATGTGCCCATATGTTTTATAACATCATCAGCAGAGGAATTAAAAAATGTAGAAGAGCTTCAGCTGCCAAAAATTTGACTGTTTCATGAAATTAATTTTAAAATGTAGATTTTAGTATAGGAGACTGGATAATTAAATTAAAAATATAGTTGTGATATGTCAAATTTAAGAAAAAAGCAAATAATTAAGCCCATAGAAAAGCAGTATAAATTTTAATAGTTCTTTACTATAATAAATTTGTGAAAATACAGGGTGGGGCAAAGTAGGTTTAGAGTTCATGAAATACAGAGATAATTCTTGTATTATTATTTATTTATTATTGTATTATTTTCCATATGAACAACTATAAACCTATGTTTTAAATAAAAGAAGTTTATCATTCCTCTGTTTTTTTAAGTACTTACATTAAAAAAAGGCAAACAATTTTAAAATGGGAGACAGTATTGAATATCCAAAAACCTAGTATCCATCAAATCTACCAAACATCTTTCTCTACTTTCCAGATGTTTCCTTTATGATTTCCATGTTCTTATATGATTAGCTCTGACTCAGAAAAAAAAGGAGCTTTTCACTTTGTCTGTCAAAACCCAAAGTGTCTGACCTTCAAGGCACAAAAAAAAATCCCACAATTTTTGGATAAAAATGTGGTTCTCCTGTCATTTATTCACTCAAGTAATTTTGGGGGAATTAAAAAAGTATAATCTAAAATTTTAAAGAATATTATTAGTGTTACCAGAGGCGTAACAAGAGCATCTGGCACAAATGGTATTCAATGAATAAATAAAAGAGAACCACATAGCAATTTAACAGTCAAGATTATGAATGGCTCGAAACAGTTTATATTCTTCTGACAGAGTCCTACTCTTATGACAGTTTTTTATTTCCTACTTAATCATCACTTTGTGCAATCTTTCCTAATTATATTTTGGCTTACAAATCTTATTTCGTGAACTGTGATTATTTTTCTGAGAAGGAAAATAATTTGAGGTATTTTGAAATTTAAAACAAGCTCTGATATTTTCTTCAAGCTGAAGATCATCCGACTATTCAAAAGGGATGCACTGTTTTTCCAATTAGGGCAGGCACCTTTGGGTAGATCTGATGAGATGCAATATAGCTACCACTTGGCACTCTATTGAGAAACACATTTGCCTAAAATATAACTGAGAAGTTAAAAGATTTTTAAAATGTAATGTTTATTTTTTATTGGCCAGTTGTTGATACTATAAAAAACTACTCTCTCGATAAATATTCTTGAATACCACCTACCTGTCAGAAGGTGGAGCTCTAAACATAGCTGAAATACTGGCTTTTTCTATGTGCATTTCACAAATGTGTGTACTAGCAATGAGGAGAATAAAGCAGGAGTAAAGTCTTCAGAAAAAGGGTTCTGAAAGAATATTCCAATTCTCTCAGGAAAAATCACCCACATCTTCCAATATGTACATAGTTAACTCAAACAAAAAATTTTAGTATGTTCCTTTGAAACTTCAATGTATTGCCTACGATAAAATCTAGGTATGGTAATTCAGAATAAAAGGTAAAGTATATTTAAAAGGTAAAACATATTTAAATTCAGGATCACCTACTTGAATGTAGGGCAAGGTCATTAACACTTACAAGCATCTCGAATGTAGAGTAACATGGCTATGAAGATGTAATCCACTAAGCCCAGGCCGAGGCCATCAGCGAACAAGGCATCCCAGACCACCAGAAGGTCCTGTAGGGGGAACTCTCGCCCAAACAGCAGCCGTACCCACCGCCTAGAGAAAACAAAACCAAAATTCAGAAAGCAGTACGCTTAAGAAAAATATAAAGAGGAATCATTTTCTCCTACAACTGTGACGAAATTGTAATCTTTAATCACTTTAAGCAAATATTATATATCAAGAATATAATGAAGTAAAATCCAAGTTTTAAGTTTTCAAATGAATTTTGTAATTTTATAACTAGGCCACAGTCATTAAACTTTATTCCTACTATATGTATAAAACAAAAGTACAACATATGAAAAGGGTAGAAATCTTTCCTATTTAATACAAATCACATAAAAAAGGCAGAGAAAAAATTAAATGTATAGTGGTCTGATAAATGCCTCATTTGTAAGGTTATGAGTTAAAAATTACAATTTTCCAAAATTTCATGCTCACTACTAATTTTTTTGTTAGACTTTTGCAAATGGGTATATGACAAATTACTATAACCAAACAGAAAATTTCATTGTCACATTTCACTCATTTTAAAAATATTAATTTTAAAATAAAATGTGAGGGAAAAGAGCAGTTATCTATGTTTTTGTCAAGTGCAGACAGTTATTTCAAATGAAACAAAGTGATACTTAATTTTTAACGTTAGAAGAGATATGACTCATCAGTGAGGCTATCTTTCCAGGCATGGTTTTCAAAACACAGTTACCTCTATGGCCAGGAAAATGGATATGTATGCATAAGCAGCCAATAAGAATACTGAACAAGGTCTGTATATAATTATGTATCACAAACAGTCACACTTCAGACTGTCAATAAATGCTACCTAAGCTCTTTATATCTAATTCTTATAATAAAAATAATTTACTTTGATATGTTTGTATCAATTTACTTCTAATTTTAGATAACATGGCTACAATTTCCTTACACAGCCTTTCTTTAGGAAGCTCATCTAGAATTCTATGTGATTCTGGGACATAGCAAAGAATGAGAAATTCCAAATTTCTGGTACCACCAAATAGTACAGAATAGAGGAAATTGTTTAAAAATCAACTAATATATGTTTCCATTTTGCAAAATTTGAAACCAAATATAACCATCTGTGGGGTTAAAGTGAGGCCAAAAAAATTCAAATACTTTCTTCAGGAATAATTACATTTAAGAAGGAATCATAGCTGTGACAATACAGTGTACAATCACACATATGTATAAATTTATGAGGAACCATATAATCAAATACTTAAGTTATTTTATTTATACTGTTAAATTAATCAACAGAATAATTAAATTATATTTTCAACTACATCTTAAATTATGTTACTCAATTTTTCAGAGAAAAAAATTTAATGTCTAATAACATTTATCTTTTTTAAAATGTTATAGGCTGTTTAAAATTTTTATCTACCTTTCAATTCTTATTCCACTAATATGAAAAATAAAATATACTTTTTTAACTAATGTGTTTGTATTTATGCAGTTTAGAGAAAAAAACACGTTATTTCTCTACACATTTCTAATTCTTTCAAATTACAAATGCTAATGTTTACTGTTTTAAGAAGTATACAAATATCTCTAAGCTAAATAGGTGCTCTTCTTAATTACAACGAATTAACTGGTCTTGCAAAAAGCATCAGGGGAACCAGGAGAATGGACAAAGCAAAAAGTAGCTGGATTGAATTATTTGGGGCACCTGTTTAACCAGTTAACTGCCAGGATATTTTGAATTTAATTTAAAAAGGTCCGCCGCTTGCGTCTATAGATGCTTATGGTGTACAAATGGTTAAAGGATCTTCAAACTGATAACCATATCTGCATTATTAAATGACTAAACACTTAGAATGTGATCATTCAAAGTTATTCAACTGAGACGACTGGAAGAAAAAATCATCAATATAAAACACTGGTGAGGGTCTAATGTATAGCATGGGGACTATAGTTGATGATGCTGTATTGTATAACTGAAATTTGCTAAGAAAGTAGCAAATGTTTTCACAAAAAATAACCAAAACAAAAAACACACAACCAAATAAATACATGAGGTCACGGATGTCATCATTAATTAGATGGGAGGAATCTTCTCAATGTACACATACATCAAATCACTATGATATACACTTTAAATACCTTACAGTTTTATTTGACATTTATGATACAATAAAGCTGAAAAATATAAATAAATAAAGAATTATCTGGTTCAATGAACAAGCAATTATGGCTATTTCAAAATTTAAAATTCTGATATTTAAATGATTCCTTCTGGTTCAAATCTAGGTGTTAGTATAAAATTCAAGCATCAGACCAGTAAAATAGTACTGTGCCCCAAACTTGCCCCTTTCATTCTTTTTAAAAAAATATATATTTTATTGATTTTTTACAGAGAGGAAGGGAGAGGGATAGAAAGTTAGAAACATCGATCAGCTGCCTCTTGCACACACCCTACTGGGGATGTGCTGCAACCAAGGTACATGCCCTTGACCGGAATTGAACCTGGGACTCTTCAGTCCATAGGCCGACGCTCTATCCATTGAGCCAAACTGGTTAGGGCAGCCCCTTTCATTCTTGAAGGGTATTTCAATGCTTCCCTTATTTGAATAAACCCATTTAGAAACTACCACTGCTGTTCCTTGAAAGGCAATGCTTTTGCTTAGCTTTCTTATGTGTAGGGGGACATTTTTTCTTTATTTTCCCTACTTTCATTGAAACCAAAATCGCTTTTGAAAAAGTTGACGTCATACTATCATAGACATCATTTAGCAAACAAACAAACAAACAAACAAACAGAAAATGGATGAAATTAAAACACACCACAGGTGAGAATGCAATGCTATCTTTTCTCCCTTTTCTCAAAGCTCAAACTCTTCCCATTTTCTTGTGGACAACCACACCTTTAGTTTCATCACATATAGTGCAAGAAAAAAAGTAGCCTATTTTAAAGAAATAATTGATATTCCTATTATTTCTATAACAAAATGCCTGGATATTGCTCCAACTTCTCTTGCAACCTTTCTGCTGGTTAGGGTTGTGTTAGGTTAGCCTCAAAAATGACACCCCCTCCCCCCGCCCCAGATTATACAAGCAGCAATCTCTACTGCAGCATTGTCAGGAGGGGAACTGAAAACATCTATAATCTACATTAAATAAAACACATCCTCCAAACTACACAGAATGTAAGTCTTCCGTACTTTTATGTATAATGTGTACTCTATGCTGTGCTGCTTTATAAATGTTTCACATTGCTTTATTTTTGAAGTTTCACTTTGCCAAGAACACTGCTGAATAATTCTAGGGTAAGGACCAAATTCTGTGTGTGTATGTGCGTGCGTGCGTGTGTGTGTGTGTGTGTGTGTGTGTGTGTGTGTTGTGTGTGTGTGTGTGAGAAAGAGAGAGAGAGAGAGAGAGAGAGAGAGAGAGAGAGAGAGAGAGAGAGAGAGAGGAAATCCAAAATCTATTATAATAAAAGTATAATATGCTAATTAGACCAGACAGCCTAACGACCTTCTGGACGTCCTTCCAGACAATCTTCCAGACAAAGCCGCAGTGGCGGGGTATGAGGCAGAGGCGGTTAGGGATGATGAGGCAGGCAGGCGAGTGGTTAGGGGCAATGAGGCAGGCAGGCAGAGTAGTTAGGGGTGATCAGGCAGGCAGGCAGGCAGGTGAGTGGTCAGGAGCCGGCGGTCCCGGACTGTGAGAGGGCGCAGGCTGGGCTGAGCACCCTCCACCCCGCAGTGCACAAATTTTGTGCACTGAGCCTCTAGTGCTCTTTGTAAAGAGCTCTGTACGTTTGCTAAGTGCTCTATGTATTTACCATGGTCTTGTTAAATTCACTGTAAAGCCAGCTGTCATGCTGCCGAGAAGCAGTGGTGTAGTTCAATTGGAAACACAGGCATTGATCTTGTTAGTGGTGGCATGACAATAATTCAGTGAGTGCAAAAAGATCCAGAAACACATAAGAAAAAATATTAATTATTTGATACCTAGCATGTTTCTTTTATACAAGACTGTTTGTAAGTTGTACATATAAGTATATTAAATGAAAGCAAAATACAGTTCCTTCTATTTTATATGCAATTATTATAGAAAAATTAAGGATAAATTCTCAAAATATTTAAAAAGTATCATATGACTAATGAAATACTTTGGGACCAACAGTGACCTTATTAGTAATTTAATCATTTTTGTCCCAACTGGATTTAGTTCATACATATATTTGCCACACACAAAATTTCCTGTGCTATTTTTGGCTTTCTTCATTGAGCTTAAAAAGCCAAGGAAAAATTCAGTTCTTTATGGAATGAGTTACCAATAGAAATTATTTCAGTAAGCTTTTCTATTCTTAGAAAGAAAAACTTACTTTATGAAATTAGGTCTTATAAGGAAGTTGCTCCTAAAATTAACATGCTTTTATTGAATTTAAAAATATTTAGCAAGAGTTTAAGTTACACTTAAGGGTAGCATTAAACTTTTTTCCTTTTAAGGATAGAGTCAATTTACTTGCTTGATACTATTACCTTGCTTTATGTATGTTGCACCTACAGACTGCAATGCTTATTAATGTATACATCTTATCACTTGTGAAAATACAATAATTCATAATTTACCAGATCTACTTAGAATTAAAATCTACACAAACAGAAAAGACCATCTGAGGCATTAAATTTAATTATAAACCACTCAAAGACAGGACAAATACCATGTTTGCACTTATATCACTATTGTCAATGTTAAACTTCTGTGTAATTAAGCTGCTGTCCCCAGGGTATCAGTAGGCTCCTAGTGATATTATTGCTTGGTGAATGACCCATGGAAACTTCAAGAGAAATCTATTTTTTTAAATCAAAAATGTATGAAGATGACCAATTTTACTGAGGTTTAAATAAACATAGCCTTAATCCAACACGGCTGTAGTAGGATTATACCTGCAGAAAAAAAATTATATACTAGATCTTCATGTCCTTTTTCTTTTCTTTTAATGACCCTTTAATAAATTTAGATATTGCCACCTTAGGACAAACAAAGTTGTAAAGGTGTATTTAATTTAATTTAACAAGCAGTGTAAGGCACCTTAAGTAACCTGTGATCATGAAATGATAACACTGGATAAGCATACTGGGATACACAAGAGCAATGTTGGATTTTTGCTTAATTACATTAATTTTTCTGTTGCTTTCTGTTCACTTATATTTTTTAATGGAATATATTGGGGTGACATTGTTTCACAAAACCATACAGGTTTCAAGCGTACAACTGAACAAAACATCATCTGCATCATGTGCCCATTTCTCCAAGCAGTCTTTTTCTCTCCTCATTTCCCCTGACACTGCCCACCTCCACCAGCCTCCAATCCGCTCTCTCTGTGGGTATTGCCACACTGTTCACACTGTTGTCTGTGTCTATGTAATATATACACTGAATGGCCAGATTATTATGATGTCTGAACGCATAATAATCTGGCCACTCTGTGTGTGTGTGTGTGTGTGTGTGTGTGTGTATTAGAGGCCCGGTGCATGAATTCGTGCATGGGTGGGGTCCACCCAGCCTGGCCAGGGGGAGGGGACATGGGCAGTTGCCGGCCTGCCTGCTGGTCTAACTCCTGGTCGAGGGGACAATTTGCATATTAGCCTTTTATTATTTAGGATATACACTGAGTGGCCAGATTATTATGTGTTCAGAGATCATAATAATCTGGCCACTCATTGTATATGCTTTTTTGCTTAGTCCTTTCACCTTCTTTCATCCAGTTCTATCTCTCCCTTCCCCTCTGACAGATGTTAGTCTGTTCCATGTATCCATGCCTCTGTTTCTATTTTGTTCATAAGCTTATTTGTTCATTATATTTCACATATAGGTTAGGTCATGTAAGGTTTGTCTTTCTCCAACTGGCTTATTTCACTTAACATAATAATCCCTAAGTCCATCCATATCCATGCTGTTACCAAAGGTAAAATTTCATTTTTATGGCTATATAGTACTCCATTGTGTAAATGTACCTCGGCTTTTTTATCCACTTATCTATTGTCTAGAGGCCCGGTGCACAAAATTTGTGCATGGGGGTAGGGTGTGTGTGTCCCTCAGCCCAGCCTGCACCCTCTCCAATCTGGGACCCCTCGAGGGATGTCCGATTGCCTGTTTAGGCCCAATCTCGGTGGGATCGAGCCTAAATGGGCAGTCGGACATCCCTCTCACAATCCAGGACTGCTGGCTGCCAATTGCTTGCCTGCCTGCCTGTCTGATTGCCCCTAACCGCTTTTGCCTGCCAGCCTGATCACCCCCTAACCACTCCCCTGCCAGCCTGATCAACGCTTAACTGCTCCCCTGCCAACCTGGTCACCCCCAACTGCCCTCCCCTGCAGGCCTGGTCACCCCCAACTGCCCACCCCTGCCGGCCCTCTTGTGGTGGCCATCTTGTGTCCACATGGGGACAGCCATCTTTGGCCACATGGGGGCGGCCATCTTGTGTGTTGGAGTGACAGTCAATTTGCATATTACTCTTTTATTAGATAGGATGGGCACTTAGTCTGTTTCCAGATCTTGGCTGTTGTAAATAATGCTACAATGAACACAAAAGCACATATATTCTTTCAAAATAGTGTTTTAGGTTTCTTTGAATATATTCCCAGAAGTGGGATCACTGGGTCATAAGGCAGCTCCATTTTTAATTTTTGAGGAAACTCCATACAATTTTCCACAGTTGCTGCACCAGTCTGTATTAACTATGAAAAGCTAACAATTAATTTTTAAATAACTCATACCTGGTAGAGAATAAACACAGAATCAAAATTCCGTATCAAAAGAAAATCAAAAGCAAATCTAGGTTTTTCATCTCTCTTGTTGCCATCTTCTTAACTGAGTTTAGACTCTTCCTATTTTGGTTTCCTTTGTATTTAGTTCTTTTAAAATTAATTTACCCAGAGTTTTCCTTTATATCAACTCCATGAAAACAGTCTTAAAACTAGAACTACATGTTGAAGTATTATAATTAGGGTGGCATTCCCATCTTTAATTCTAACTTCTTGGAGTGACACTGTTTAAACTTTTCTGTTGACTTCTGAAGTCTTTCATATTTAGCCCTAGCCAGTTTGGCTCAGTGGATAGAGTGTCTGCCTGTGGACTGAAGGGTTCTGGGTTCGATTCCCGTCAAGGGCACATGCCCAAGTTGTGGGCTCGATCCCCAGTAGGAGCTTACAGGAGGAAGCCAACCAATGATTCTCTTCCTCTCCCTTCCTCTCTGAAATCAGTTAAAATATATAATAAAGTCTTTCATATCTCCATGTCCCCCCCAAAAAATATATATGTATGAAAGCCAAAACAAGTGATTTTTTTTTCTAATTTCACATTTCATCTTCTTCTAAAGGCTCTATAAAACACATTAGAAAATGTTTAGCCTGTAAACTAATTTTTTTTCCAAATGTAGTCAACTGTTTCAATTCTGACCTCTTAAAAATATTTGGGATCTGCATGCATTTACAGAAAGATTTGAAAGATTTGAATACTTCAACTCTATCAAAATTTGCTTCAAAACAGAAGGAACTGAAACTTCGAATTAGTTATTATCTTCAAAGAACTTAAATTTGCTTTCTATGTTCTTATAACCCCTGGGATGAACCAACTTGAATTTGGCTTTCTGGAAACACATGTTAAACCTAATTTAACCTCCACAGGATATGTACATAAACTGTTAAAGGGTTTGTTTGTTTTTTGTTTTTTTTTGTGTGTGTGTATGTGTTTTTTGTTTTTTTTTTACTTTGGGGGAAATTCTATATTCCTTTCATAGGGCAGTACATAGCCCTTTATTAAGGAAGGTTTCTTATTCCAAAAATAAGTTCCTAATAATTATCACCTATTCCTACTGTAATTTATTCTCTCTGGCAAGTGTTTGAAGTTTGTTTGTTTTTTAAATCAGAACACTAAAATATGCCCTTTGCAAAAATAGTCTGAATGGAAAGCAAAGCCTTGTGCATCTATGTTTTACCAGAGGTATAAGATGCTCATGAGAATGTTGAGCACAGATGACGGTCATGTTTTGAGGCTATAAAACGATTGAACATTCTCTCTCTCTCTCTCTCTCTCTCTCTCTCTCTCACACACACACACACACACGTCTTTTAGATGTATGCCTGCTATGTAGATTAGAAGCATGCGATTTCAAGGACTAAGTAAGTAATACCAGGATGTGCGATTTACCAACTAATTCAAATAAAGGTAGCGAAAGATGGTAACTTCAGTATAGATTTAGTTGCATGGACAGAATGTGCTCTGTCTGAGAATCCCATTTTATATTCCAACCAGGCACACCTGAAATAGCCCTGAGGTGAGAGGTCAATGGGGGTAAAAGTTCCTATGAAGTAATCTCTCTACCCTGTCACTTACTTGGGCTCCACTATTTGGAAGTCACTGTTGACTATGAACAAGAACATGAAAAAGTAATGTGCAGTTGGGTCATATTGGGAAAATTAATTTTAGGCTCTGTGAATACTAGTTTTTATTCACAATACAGACAATTTTTACTCTTAGAAAGTCTGTAAATAGGCTTTATTCTGTCATTTTACCTTCAGTATTCTGAGAATTGCTAAAAATACTTATTCCTATCTTTACCTAATCTGAAACTCATTAAAAAAACAAAACAAAATTAAAATACCAATGGGATCTTAACCTTAGTGAATAACACTTCTCAACTTCCTCTGCATTGACCTCCTGATACATTTATATACACTGTTGGAAGAGCTGAGAAATATCAGAATCCATGCGACCTGGATGGAGGTAAGACCACAAATGTGTAGGCAGGCTAGTCATATTGTCACTAAGAGTCAGAGTGAACCCATCCCTAGAAGGCAGTATCACAGCCTGATTCCCTTGGACCTCTTACCACTTTCCTATAGTTGCAAACACCTCTGGGGCTGGTATTCACTCTCTGTCTTTCTCTTTCCCCATCCTACAGGCACCTGGACCCCTCCTGGCTCCTCAGAGGCTAGCATGAGTGCTCCACTCAGGCCTGATGTTGGCAGGTTCATATCTATTAGTGTCACTGCTCCCCAATTACACTTTTCAGAGAAAAAGGCACTTATAAACAAATCCCAGCCAAAGGCTCAGTTCCTGAAAGTTTTGTTTCTCTCCCTTCTCCAGCAGGTCACAAGCTCTTTGGGGTTTGGTGTGACATAGAGAGCAAAGGGTTAATAAATGTTTATTAAATTAATATGAAACCTCCTCCCCAGGTCAGCTTTCTTAACCAGGAGTCTTCTTGATCTTGAGCCTGCATCTTTGACCTCTCCCAGGTTAGCTAGCTGCTCATCAAACTTTTCCCTGGGCTCCTCTCATCTCTGCAGGGGTCCTTGGACACACGCACTAAGACATATGTGATCATGTCTGTGTAGGAATGGATCAAGGCTCCTTAGCTCTCTTGGCTGATATTTATGTGGGGCTTGATAATCTGCGTTTTGAACTAGTTCCCTGGAGTTGCTGATCTGTAAACCACAGTATGAGAATCACTATATAGAAAATTCTGGTTTTACTCCATATCTCTGCAGCTTATCCTCAGTGTGGGTCCTCACATCAGCTTATTCAATACTAGAGGCCTGGTGCACAAATTTGTGCACAGGTGGGGTCCCTCGGCCTGGCCGGCAATCGAGGCCTATCAGGGGGCCAGCCAGCCAGGGGGAGGGACCACGGGAGGTTGGCTGGTGGGGGGGAAGGGGCCACGGGAGGGTGGCCGGCCAGGGAGAGGGGCCTCAGGAGGTTGGCTGTGGGATTGCACAGACCACCAGGGGGCAGCTCCTACACTGAGCGTCTTCCCCCTGGTGGTCAGTGTGCGTCATAGCGACTGGTCATTTGGTCGTAATGGTCACTTAGACTTTTATATATATAGATAACTGGTCACTGGATCAATGGCCACTAAACACTTAATGACTGGGACACATAGCACACATAGCCAAGCCTCTCTTAATATTCTATCTCTGTTAACTTCTACATGCCCCTCCAGACCCCTGGTAAACACTATTATAAAAAATGATCCAATAAAAGGAGAAACATGGATGTGAGGATGAGGATGGGAGAGAGAGAAGTCCTCCCAAAGGTTGGAGAAGGTGGGCCACTTTGAATTTCAACTGTCACTTACTCGGGCTCTGTGCTAGGCCTTAGACTGAATGATATGCTGACAACTTTTAATCATTAACATGGAAATTATCCGAAGAAAAATTCTAATTAAATGGAAGTCCTATCAACCTGGGTTCCTATAGTCACTTTGCATTTTTCTGTGCCCCCCTCTTTTAAGTCCCCAATCAACCAGGTATGCTCAGGGAATGCAAACTAATGGCAACATTAGCAAAATATAATTAGGGAGGTAAAAACAATTTAAAACATTACCAAATACATTTCAAAGCCAAGTATTAATTGTTTTTGGATTATCCTCCATTTGAAATTATACACAGTAGGGCAAAACTAGGTTCACAGTTGTTTGTATGAGAAATAATACAATAATTAATAAATAACAATACAAGAATAAACACTGTTTTGTGTACTCACAACTGTAAACTACTTTGCCCCACCCTGTATGTACCCTAAAGGCACACAATTTCCTATCCATTAATGCAGATACATACAGAGCTGGATGTATTTGCATGGGGCCCAAATGACTTACAAGGGGGCAAGCAGAGACACAAAGGAAAAAAGACACCTCGAGGGATCCAGTGAGGGCAAAGGGCTGAGAGACTGGCTACTCCATTCTGTTCCTGGCTTCCTGGCTACTGGCTGAAGTTCAGTGCCCAAACCACTTTATAACCAACTGTGAGTGTGCATACATTTTTAAAAAATAAGGACAGATACATGTGTTTCCTTATGCAGAGAAGATTGCCACTCAATGCTTTCAAAACAAAGGCACACAATTCCTGATAACGGCAGAGATCATGACTTTTTGATTTCTAAAGGTATTATCAAATATATGATCTGAAATTACTCTCTACAAGCAGTATTTCTTCAAGTGGTCTGTGGAATATATGAATTAGAATCACCTGTGAAGAAACTCCTGCATGTTTCACAGATTGGTACCTTCCTTGCTCACCCCCCCTCCCCCCAGTATATAATCACAGATCCAAACAGGCAGGCGCCTGTATGTTACAGGTGTTTCAACAGAGGCCCATGGCACAGCCTGAACCAAGCCCGATCAAAAGCAGACTAGAGATTTATACCATGATAATTACACTCCTTGCTCAGTGTTCCTTCCACTCTTTTATACTCCTCTTTAATTCCTAAAGCTTATCTAATTCAGATATATATTAAAAATCACCTCTCCCTATTAATGACCAAGTCATAGACACAGAATGCACAATATCTACTATTGCTGTCATCTCTGTGGTAATGCTGTCATCTGTGTGGCAACTGAGTTTTTGGAGTAGAAGAGATGGAGCTTTCGGAAGAACTTATTTCAATGAATCATGATCTGCTCTTTCATGAGTGCCCCAGTTACAATACAGTGGTAATTACAGTCACAGGACCCTACAAGATTTAGAGAGCTTCCTTTCGAGGAAACTCATTAATGCAACTATAAAGAACTAAGAACTTACAAAGAAAAATTACTTGCCACTTTTGGTCAGCTGATTTTAGGAAGACATATGAGGTCTAGAATTGTATATTGGGCTAAGGGAGAGAAGAGAAATTCAGTGAAGTCTAGCTTACTGAGGGCATCATGGTATATAATATGTTCATAAATTAATCTGCTCGTAAACCAACTCAAATATGAAGCACAAAACATCGCATAAAATACTTTAAATTTATTTTCATCAACAGCACTCATTTACTTTCCACATCAGCTAGCAGTTTCTGTGACTGGCTGCTGGTGCCGAGAAGCTACAAATCCTGGATTGCCAAGTCTGAAGCACTGCTCTCTGAGTACAGCCTATCTCACCATCTTTCTCATATCCTAAATTCTTTTATTTCCTGTGAATTAAATAAAACTATGTGGGGTTATTGTTTCATTAATTTAGAGTACTTTTTTTTTCAAGTGTCAAAAAAAAAAAAAAAAAAGAACTGACTGCAAAGAGTAGTACTGAGTGATCTCAGGAAAAAAGGGGGATTTAGGAACATGGTGAAACAGTGGTTTTCAAAGTATGGTTTGTGGATCAGTAGCATCAGCCTTACCTGGAAATTAGTTCAAACTGCAAATTCTTGGACCTTACCCACCCAATACCTACTAAACTAGAAATTCTGGGCAGGGCCAAGTAATTTGTATTTGAACAAGCCTGTACATTCAAGTTTGAAAACCACTACTTTAAGAGCATATAAGAGAATATAGTCCTGGGTCCAAGATTTACTAGGGAACAAGGGAGTTTTAGTGACCCCTAACTTTTCTCCATAGCAATTATTACCACCTGACACAATCTATATTTCATGGTTTAATCTTTATGGTCTAACTCCCCATCTACCTATATATATAAAAGGCTAATATGCAAAGTGTCCCCTCAGGAGTTTGACCTGGAGACTGGGACTTCGATGCTCTCCATGACATGCGCTGACCATCAGGGGGCAGTGTGGATCGAAGGAAGGCCCCGGCCAGCAGCAGGAAGGCCCCAATCATCCCTGATCGCCGGCCAGACCTTAAGGACCCTACCCGTACATGAATTTCGTGCACCAGGCCTCTTGTTATAATAGAAGCTCCACAAAGGCATGGATTTTCTTTTTTGCCTTTTTTCCTTCAGCACTATAAAACCAGTGCCTGGCATACAGTGAATGTTTAATCTATCTTGTTGAACAAACCTCCTTAGCCATCTTTATAAAATCCAGTTAAGAACCAGGATACGTTAGAGCTGGATATAACTGTAAAGAGCTTCTGGTCCTGCCTTTGATGGCCACACAAGCAATGATCTCAGTGGGACGTGATCACTGTTTTTACATCTGTTACTAAGAACTGCTCTCCTCCCATCTCCGTGACCGTCAGTAAATATTTTCTGTTGTTTCCCTACTGACCTAACCTGCCATGAGTGATCCACCTGCAATCATCTGGCAGGCCAGTGACAAATGGGCAAATGAAGGTGATTGTCAGCTTGAATAGTGAGTCGGGCAGAAATGCAACGCACTTCTAAATCTCTTCCTTAGGCCTCACTGCCCCTCAAGAGTTTGCACTGCTGAGTTGCCAGTTTTAGTTACTTTCTAAAATCTGAGTTATTTTCTACAACATGAGGTGAGATCTTCATATATTAGTAATGGAGATGCAGAATAGGAAAGTTGTATTGATAAAACTTCCCCAACTCAAAAATCTCAAAACATGACATCCTCAATAAAATTCTTTAGGTTTAAAATGTGGATCCTAAAGTCCTGAAATTATGTTTATCAGCCATTTGGTACAAATGTTTTAGTTTGAATTGTTTATAAATATTAAGTTCAATATTAAGGCATGAGGAGACAGCAATTTTAATATAGAAAAGTTTAGTGGGAAACACTGAAGGGGGAAAAAGTTGGAGGCAGGTGCCAAAGAGATGCTTCCTGACTCTGAAGGTCTGCCCTGTGCCCAGAATGGACACAACCCCTCCAGGCACCAGTCCTGCCACTGGAAGGCACTCTCCTGCAGAGCCAGAGGATGGCATACGTTAGAACTACAGCAAATTAATTACGGGAGACATCTTGCTTAGGTCCTGTATAACGTCTGTAGAGATAACTTGATGATTGTTTCAGAATCACTGTTCTAAGTCTCCTCTAAGCCATCCATGAACATAAGAACTTATATAACAAACACACTTTACACAGCACTACACTGGGTGTAAATAATAAGGGGGTAGTCAGCGTTGATGCCCAGGATTAAATAAGCTATATCTAACAGATGTTATACCTTAACAGGCTTGATCTAAAAGTGATCATTTTTAAATAAGTGATTTTTTATTACCTTAATTTATGGGAGTTAGTTGGTTTTACTTTTCATCAATACTTAATGTAGAAGCACAAACATGCAAAAAGAAAATGTGATCCTTGACCTCATGAAGGATAAAAAACAACTAAAAAACCACATAAGTTAACTTGAAAAACATCAGAAAGTGGTTGTAAACTCAATTTTAGAAAATGGATCACAAAAGTAGACCTTAGACTTCTAAACATAAAAATGGATAGTTCAATTCACTAATGTGGCTCCTGAAAGTAGGCCTCCATATGCCTATGTCTAGTGAGTGTCCTGTGTTACCTCTTGCCTGCACCTTTTCTATGTCTCACAGTCCCCCGATCCTAGGCCTCACTTCTAAATAGGCATTCTAGGATCCAGGAATAAACATTTCAAAGATAAAAACTATAACCCTTAATCCTCCCACCTAGTCAATTTCCAATCTTCAATGTCTCTATTTTTGATCATAGGCCATAGACAGAAGATACAATAGGGTTGTTAGTGCTGAGGGTTCCCTTGAAGCTAGAGAAAGTGAGTTCAGTAAGCATGGTTGTTTTATTCCTGCCACTTTCAGCTGCTCATCTACAAGCAGGAATAGGGTTTGTGTTGTGCTAGTCAAATAACACAGAGGGATGGAGGCACAAGGGTATTGCACATAAATGCACGGAGTAATTAAACTGAGGGGGCAAAGAATGAGAGGGGAGTTGAGGACAATTAGGGACTAAATGACAATGGAAAGGCAGTGGGGTAAGTGGACTGGAAGTCAAGCTGGAGATGGAGAGACAATAACAAAAGGAATGGAGTCAAGTCATACAGTAGCCTGTTGGAGGTGGAAGTTTTTGAGGTGGTACAATTACTGGAAATAAAAAAGACTCCAGATGTGACCATAAGAGTGGGAAGCTGGAGGTGAGGATGCAGAGAATAACTGGCAAGTACAGGCAGATACTACCTGTTTCATAAAGCATAGTGACTTTATGAGCCACCTGGAGGTTAGCGGGAATATTTCCTACTTATCATCTAAATCAGCTTTAGAAATTCAAATTAATGCTAATTCTTGGAGTATGTATAGACTTTGGTGATTCACAGCAGAAGCAACATTTATTGAAGACACTTGTTTTGAATACTTTATATGTCTCCATTTTACAGATGAAGCAGTTGCAACTCCAAGATGGTTAAGTAACTTGCCCAAGTTTAAAAAACTGAAAATGCTGGGGTCAGGATTAAAACTGCCTGCCCATGAAACCAAAGACTTCCTATTTCATAACTGGCACCTTTAAAGAAAGCCTAAGTCTTCTTAAATATAACCTCATTGACAAGAGGAAGTATACCTTTCTCATTCCAAGGATTGTGGGATATGGCCATTCACTTTAAGATCTAGCCAAATCCAAACACTGAGTCCTGGGTAAGTCACCTTTTGATATAAACCTCAACATAAATGATTTTCGTATTTCTAAAGAATTACACAGAAAAGAGTCAGAAACAGGGACAATTGCCCTTCTTTTATTTTCCTCAAGCTCTTCTGAGACTCATATTAAATTGGGTAATTGAGGTTGGTAATTTTTAATTTTTAATTCCTTCCAAACTAATCTGACTTTGTGTATTTAAAGCAAACATTTTTAGGGGGTGGGGGTCTACAGATAAAGCACAGATAAGCCAGTCAGCTTAGAAATAATACTAAAGCCTTTAATTATCCATGTATCCTTTTAATCAAAATAAGATGACAAAGATTTAAATTTAGTCTAAGCCTTAAAATCTGAGTACATATACCCAAAGACAA